>NC_042980.1:47907244-47934410 GCF_901001165.1 Salmo trutta
ATTAATCTCCTCAAACACCTTCTGAGCTCTCTCCAACTCATCCTCCGCCTGACACACACACACACACACACACACACACACACACACACACACAAACACACACACAGATTATTATTTTTATCACTTCCCGTTCCAATACACTACACACTGAGTGGACAAAACATTATGAACACCTGCTCTTCCCGTTCCAATACACTACACACTGAGTGGACAAAACATTATGAACACCTGCTCTTCCCGTTCCAATACACTACACACTGAGTGGACAAAACATTATGAACACCTGCTCTTCCTATTCCAATACACTACACACTGAGGGGACAAAACATTATGAACACCTGCTCTTCCCGTTCCAATACACTACACACTGAGTGGACAAAACATTATGCACACCTGCTCTTCCTATTCCAATACACTACACACTGAGTGGACAAAACATTATGAACACCTGCTCTTCCTATTCCAATACACTACACACTGAGTGGACAAAACATTATGAACACCTGCTCTTCCTATTCCAATACACTACACACTGAGTGGACAAAACATTATGAACACCTGCTCTTCCCGTTCCAATACACTACACACTGAGTGGACAAAACATTATGAACACCTGCTCTTCCTATTCCAATACACTACACACTGAGTGGAAGCTATGATCCCTTATTGATGTCACTTGTTAAAACCAATTCAGTCAGTCTAGATTAAGGGGAGGGGACAGGTTAAAGAATGATTTTTGTTTATTGTGTTTATGTGCGATTTAGAGGGTGAATGGTCAAGACAAAAAATTGAAGTGCCTTTGAACGGGGTATGGTAGTAGGTACTAGGTGCACCAGTTTGTGTCAAGAACACACATTTTCTAGTGTGTATCAAGAATGGTCCACCACCCAAAGGACATCCAGCCAAATTGACACAACTGTGGGAGTCAAGATGGGCCAGAATACCTGCGGAAGACTTTTGACACCTTGTAGAGTCCATGTTCTGATGAATTGAAGCTGTTCTGAGGGCAAAAGGGGCTGCAACTCAATATTAGGAAGGTGAACAGCCAACGACTGGCCAACTACTGGCCAACGACTGGCCAACTACTGGCCAACTACTGGCCAACTACTGGCCAACGACTGGCCAACTACTGGCCAACTACTGGCCAACTACTAGCCAACTACTGGCCAACTACTAGCCAACTACTGGCCAACGACGGCCAACGACTGGCCAACTACTGGCCAACTACTAGCCAACTACTAGCCAACTACTGGCCAACTACTGGCCAACTACTAGCCAACTACTGGCCAACTACTAGCCAACTACTAGCCAACTACTGGCCAACTACTAGCCAACTACTAGCCAACTACTGGCCAACGACTGGCCAACTACTGGCCAACTACTAGCCAACTACTAGCCAACTACTAGCCAACTACTGGCCAACTACTAGCCAACTACTAGCCAACTACTGGCCAACGACTGGCCAACGACTGGCCAACTACTGGCCAACTACTGACCAAGTACTGGCCAACTACTGGCCAACTACTAGCCAACTACTTGCCAACTACTGGCAAACTACTAGCCAACTACTGGCCAACTACTAGCCAACTACTGGCCAAGTACTGACCAAGTACTGGCCAACTACTGGCCAACTACTGGCCAACTACTGGCCAACTACTAGCCAACTACTGGCCAACTACTAGCCAACTACTGACCAAGTACTGGCCAACTACTAGCCAACTACTAGCCAACTACTGGCCAACTACTTGCCAACTACTGGCCAACTACTGGCCAACTACTAGCCAACTACTAGCCAACTACTGGCCAACTACTGACCAACTACTGGCCAACTACTAGCCAACTACTGGCCAACTACTAGCCAACTACTGGCCAACTACTAGCCAACTACTGGCCAACTACTGACCAAGTACCAACTACTGGCCAACTACTAGCCAACTACTGGCCAACTACTGGCCAACTACTAGCCAACTACTGGCCAACTACTAGCCAACTACTGGCCAACTATTGGCCAACTACTGACCAAGTACTGGCCAACTACTGGCCAACTACTGGCCAACTACTAGCCAACTACTGACCAACTACTAGCCAACTACTGGCCAACTACTGACCAAGTACTGGCCAACTACTGACCAACTACTGGCCAATTACTGGCCAACTACTAGCCAACTACTGGCCAACTACTGGCCAACTACTGGCCAACGACTGGCCAACTACTGGCCAACTACTGGCCAACGACTGGCCAACGACTAGCCAACTACTGGCCAACTACTGGCCAACTACTAGCCAACGACTGTATGCCAAATAATTTGGTACGTTTTATTCATACTGTATGTGTTTTTCAGTGAATCTTTCATTTGATTTTGTAAACCATAACTCCCTTGTCTGAAGACAAAGGTTTTGTGCCTGGGAAAGAAGCTGTGGAAAATGGAGGCTCTTTCTAAACGTCTAAAACTATTGCTGGCAGATTCTATACTAGACTACATTCTGAAATCCCCATGAAAGCACTAGTCGACACGGTGGTTGACAAGGGTGATGGACCCACCTGGTTCCTCGAGAGGTTACTCTGAGCAATGTTGTGGGCTGACAGGATGCCCTGAGCCCAAACTGGAGTGGCCCTCTCTAACAGAGACACTGGCTGGAGATTGGAAGAGAGAGAGATAATATATAAAGAGGGAGGGAAGACAGAGAGAGAAAGAGAGAGGGAGGGGTGGAGAGGGAGAGAGAAAGAAATAGAGAGAGAGATAGATAGAGAGCGAAAGAGAGAGAGATAATAGGGGGAGAAAGAGAGAGAGAGATAGAGAGCAAAAGAGAGAGATAAAGGGGGGAGAGATAAATAAAGGGGGACAGAGAGATAGAGATAGAGGGAACGAGATAGACAGTCATTTTAAACAGATATATTTAGTTCTGAGTAAATTACTGGCAAACGCAGACAACAGATTGATGTTAATAAAAGGACCACAGTGCTGGGACAGGTCCTGTTACCTTGGTGATCTTGATGCCCCCGTCCTTTCCTTTCTTCCCCTTATTGGTAGAAGACTGGTTGTGTCTGGCGCTGTCATAGTCCACAAGCTTCCTGTCACGCTTAGCAATACGAGACTGAAGAAGAAGAACACTACTTTATTGTCCAGAGAAGAGGGGATGGGCGGGGGGAGAAAGACTAACTCACAAGTGATAAGAACAGGTCGGTATGCAGTATGTATGAATCAAAGCAAATCATTAGGAAGAGAGAACGACGATGACGATCCTACCTTAATCACAGGGAACATCCCCAGGTATGATCCTACCTTTATATCTGGGAACTTCCCCAGGTATGATCCTACCTTAATACCAGGGAACCTCCCCAGGTATGATCCTACCTTAATACCAGGGAACTGCCCCAGGTATGATCCTACCTTATTACCAGGGAACTGCCCCAGGTATGATCCTACCTTAATGCCAGGGAACTTCCGCAGGTATGATCCTACCTTAATACCAGGGAACTTCCCCAGGTATGATCCTACCTTAATGCCAGGGAACTTCCGCAGGTATGATCCTACATTAATATCTGGGAATTCCCCAGGTATGATCCTACCTTAATACCAGGGAACTTATCCAGGTATGATCCTACCTTAATACCAGGGAACTTATCCAGGTATGATCCTACCTTAATACCAGGGAACTTATCCAGGTATGATCCTACCTTAATACCAGGGAACTGCCCCAGGTATGATCCTACGTTAATACCAGGGAAATTGCAGAGGTAAAATCCTACCTTTATATCTGGGAACTGCCCCAGGTATGTGTCCATGGATATCAAAGCATTATCCACAAGCTTCTGATGGAAGTCTGTCCACAGAACGTCAGTGTCCTGGAACCGGAACAGAAACAAGGAAGTCGCCATTAAACACAAACACAAATGTATTTACCTGTATATAGAGCAGACACATCTTACCGCAAGGCGGCTCAACTACCCTGCTGTCCCTAGGCTCAACTTACCCTGCTGTCCCTAGGCTTAACTTACCCTGCTGTCCCTAGGCTCAACTACCCTGCTGTCCCTAGGCTCAACTACCCTGCTGTCCCTAGGCTCAACTTACCCTGCTGTCCCTAGGCTTAACTTACCCTGCTGTCCCTAGGCTCAACTACCCTGCTGTCCCTAGGCTCAACTACCCTGCTGTCCCTAGGCTCAACTACCCTGCTGTCCCTAGGCTCAACTACCCTGCTGTCCCTACGCTCAACCACCCTGCTGTCCCTCTGCTCAACTTACCCTGCTGTCCCTAGGCTCAACTACCCTGCTGTCCCTCTGCTCAACTACCCTGCTGTCCCTAGGCTCAACTACCCTGCTGTCCCTAGGCTCAACTACCCTGCTGTCCCTAGGCTCAACTACCCTGCTGTCCCTAGGCTCAACTTACCCTGCTGTCCCTAGGCTCAACTACCCTGCTGTCCCTAGGCTCAACCACCCTGCTGTCCCTCTGCTCAACTTACCCTGCTGTCCCTAGGCTCAACTACCCTGCTGTCCCTAGGCTCAACCACCCTGCTGTCCCTCTGCTCAACTTACCCTGCTGTCCCTAGGCTCAACTTACCCTGCTGTCCCTAGGCTCAACTTACCCTGCTGTCCCTAGGCTCAACTACCCTGCTGTCCCTAGGCTCAACTACCCTGCTGTCCCTAGGCTCAACTACCCTGCTGTCCCTAGGCTCAACTTACCCTGCTGTCCCTAGGCTCAACTACCCTGCTGTCCCTAGGCTCAACTTACCCTGCTGTCCCTAGGCTCAACTTACCCTGCTGTCCCTAGGCTCAACTTACCCTGCTGTCCCTAGGCTCAACTTATCCTGCTGTCCCTAGAGTCAACTTACCCTGCTGTCCCTAGGGTCAACTTACCCTGCTGTCCCTAGGCTCAACTTACCCTGCTGTCCCTAGGCTCAACTACCCTGCTGTCCCTAGGCTCAACTACAGTGCTGTCCCTAGGCTCAACTTGAATGAACGAGCACGGATAATGAATGAACGAGCACGGATAATGAGCATAGCAAAAGTATAGGTAGGTATTGAGAAGAACACAATGAACAGGGAACTGATGAGAGAGGAGATAGAGAGAGGAGAGAGAGGAGAGAGAGAGAGAGGAGATGAACAGGGAACTGATGAGAGAGAAGATAGAGGAGATGAACAGGGAACTTATGAGAGAGGAGAGAGAGAGAGGAGAGAGGAGAGAGAGAGGGGATGAACAGGGAACTTATGAGAGAGGAGAGAGAGGAGATGAACAGGGAACTTATGAGAGAGGAGAGAGAGAGAGGAGAGAGAGGAGAGAGAGAGGGGAGATGAACAGGGAACTTATGAGAGAGGAGAGAGAGAGAGGAGAGAGAGGAGAGAGAGGAGAGAGAGAGGGGATGAACAGGGAACTTATGAGAGAGGAGAGAGAGGAGATGAACAGGGAACTTATGAGAGAGGAGAGAGAGAGAGGAGAGAGAGGAGAGAGAGAGGGGAGATGAACAGGGAACTGATGAGAGAGGAGAGGGAGAGGAGAGGGAGGGGATGAACAGGGAACTGATGAGAGAGGAGAGGGTAGCCTCGTTCAACCATTCAGAACTCACTACAATGCGAGCACTGCGGTCAGGGTGGTGGATCAGGGTGGTGGGTCAGGGTGGTGGGTCAGGGTGGTGGGTCAGGATGGTGGATTAGGGTGGTGGATCAGGGTGGTGGATCAGGGTGGTGGATCAGGGTGGTGGGTCAGGGTGGTGGGTCAGGGTGGTGGGTCAGGATGGTGGATTAGGGTGGTGGATCAGGGTGGTGGATCAGGGTGGTGGGTCAGGATGGTGGGTCAGGGTGGTGGGTCAGGGTGGTGGGTCAGGATGGTGGGTCAGGGTGGTGGGTCAGGGTGGTGGGTCAGGGTGGTGGATCAGGGTGGTGGGTCAGGATGGTGGGTCAGGGTGGTGGGTCAGGGTGGTGGGTCAGGGTGGTGGGTCAGGGTGGTGGGTCAGGGTGGTGGATCAGGGTGGTGGGTCAGGATGGTGGTTCAGGATGGTGGGTCAGGGTGGTGGGTCGGGATGGTGGGTCAGGGTGGTGGGTCAGGATGGTGGGTCAGGGTGGTGGGTCAGGATGGTGGGTCAGGGTGGTGGGTCAGGATGGTGTATCAGGGTGGTGGGTCAGGATGTCCTAACACACTAGTACAGCTGTCCTAACACACTAGTACAGCTCTATGCTCTAATACCAACCTGTCCTAACACGCTGGTACAGCTCTATGCTCTAATCTCAACCTGTCCTAACACACTGGTACAGCTCTATGCTCTAATACCAACCTGTCCTAACACGCTAGTACAGCTCTATGCTCTAATACCAACCTGTCCTAACACGCTAGTACAGCTCTATGCTCTAATCTCAACCTGTCCTAACACGCTAGTACAGCTCTATGCTCTAATACCAACCTGTCCTAACACGCTAGTACAGCTCTATGCTCTAATACCAACCTGTCCTAACACGCTAGTACAGCTCTATGCTCTAATACCAACCTGTCCTAACACGCTAGTACAGCTCCTACTTCTGTCACAAGGGAGAGTGATGGTGAGAATAACAGTGAGTGAGAGAGAGTGAGAGAGAGAGACAGGGAGAGAAACAGGGAGAGAGAGTGACAGAGACAGGGAGAGAGAGAATGAGAGTGTGAGCGAGAGTGAGAGAGAGAGTAAGAGAGACAGGGATCGAGTGAGAGAGAGACAGGGGAAGAGAGTGAGAGAGAGACAAGGAGAGAGAGTGAGAAAAACAGGGAGAGAGAGAGGGAGAGAGACAGGGAGAGAGATAGAGAGACAAGGAGAAAGAGTGAGAGAAACAGGGAGAGACATGGAGAGAGTGAGAGAGACAGAGAGAGAGAGAAGGAAAGCTTGAGGGCTGAGAGACTGTCACAGAGGAAGAGACAGGGAGGGACTGACAGAGGAGAGACTGTGAGAGGAGAGAGACAGGGAGGGACTGACAGACGAGAGACTGACAGAGGAGAGACTGACAGAGGAGAGACTGACAGAGGAAGAGACAGGGAGGGACTGACAGAGGAGAGACTGACAGATGAGAGACTGACAGAGGAGAGACTGACAGAGGAGAGACTGACAGACGAGAGACTGACAGATGAGAGACTGACAGAGGAGAGACTGACAGACGAGAGACTGACAGAGGAGGAGAGACTGACAGAGGAGAGACTGACAGACGAGAGACTGACAGAGGAGGAGACAGGGAGGGACTGACAGAGGAGAGACTGACAGAGGAGAGACTGACAGAGGAGAGACTGACAGACGAGAGACTGACAGAGGAGAGACTGACAGAGGAGGAGAGACTGACAGAGGAAGAGAGACGAGGGATAAGAGGAAGTTAATCTGACTTTTGTAGCATAAATACAGATGACCTCTGACCTCGACGATGCAGTCCACATCATCTTTGCCGTACCACTCCGGCTCGTACATGTCAGACAGACACTCCTTAAGGTTCTTGGAGGATTCGTGCATCGCTGTAGACAGAAGGACAGACAGGCAGACTTACCAGTGAAGGAATACACCATCGTTCTACACTGATTATCAATACCTGGGTTGTGTTAATTAAGGACACACAAAGGTAAACACTTTAATAGGTTTTGAAATGGCAAAATGAAAGTAGCGTTTTGTTTATTGAACAAGTCCAAGTAGTCCCTCCTTGTTTCAGTTTAGGACTGGCGTCTTAAGGTGTACGTAGACATTACAGAAAAAGTCTTACTTTGTACTGCAGCCAGGTAGACCCTTAGGTCTTTTTGCAGTTTGGAACCCTCTGTCTGAAAACAGAACATAAAACACCTGTTATTAAACACTTTACAGCTCCGGTAGGTGAGACAAGGTAAGACTGTGGATTGAATTATAGATGGCAAGGAATGGAAGCAGCTACTAAAATGGGGATCGATTGGGTTTTTACAATATATCAATGTTTGTTTCAGTCCAGGACTGGAGTCTTAATGGGTATGTAGACGTCACAGGAGAAAAAAAAAATCCTACTTTGTATTGCAACCAGGTAGACCCTCAGGGTTTTGTTTTAGTGATTTAAGAGCATTGGGCCAGTAACTGAAAGGTCGCTGGTTTGAAACATCGAGCAGACGAGCTGAAAAATGTGTCGATGTGTCCCTTAAGCAAGACACTTAACCCTAATTGCGCCAGTACGTCGCTCCGAAAAATAGCGTATTCGAAATGACTAAAATGTAAAATGGTTCGGTCCGTACAAGATTCTGTCACGTCCTGACCAATATTTAGGTATTATTTGTATTATATTTGGTCAGGACGTGGCAGAGGTATATTTGTTTTGTGGGGTTTTGTGTGTGGTGTAGTGGGGTGTGTTAGTTTTGGTATAGGTTCTAGGTTTGTTTTTCTATGTGTAGTTTTGGGTGCTGGACTCTCAATTGGAGGCAGGTGTTTCTAGTTGCCTCTGATTGGGAGTCCTATAAGTAGGCGTGTGTTTGTTTGGTAGGTTGTGGGTAGTTGTATTTTGCACTGCGTTTATTCTGCCTGTAAAACTGTACTAGTCTTTATTTGTTTATTTGTTTATTTGTTTATTTGTTTTCTTGTTTTTTTCTCTCCGTGTTTCTTTATTCTATTAAATAATAAGACGAGCGTTCACATCCCGGCTGCGTTTTGGTCTGTACAACCCAACGAACTCTGTGACAGATTCTTACATATTGTTTGTTGAAGTTGATAACTCCTTCCTCAAACGCAACATCTCTGGTCTCGTCCGCTTTCCCCAGCTTCTGCATAACCTGGAGAAGAGAAAAAAACAACAATAACATTCAACAAGACAATACGTTTAACATTCATCTTCATCCTGGCCCATGGTGGATACAGCAGATAAAACACTGTCTCTCATTCATACAGCACGTCTATGTGTCACTAAGACAATCACAGGGTAGGTCATGTACAGTGTAGTAGACACACAGGATGTACGTCTATAGCAATATTGATGAATAATGTAGAGTAACCATGTGGCTCAGTTGGTAGAGCATGGTGTTTGCAACGCCAGGGTTGTGGATTCGATTCCCACGGGGACCAGCACAGAAAAAAATGTATGAAATGAAATGTATGCATTCACTACTGTAAGTCACTCTGGATAAGAGCGTCTGCTAAATGACTAAATTGTAAAATGTAATACTGTATATATTCCATCCCCCACCTCCCATCATCAAGACAGTGGATGAATCAAATTCCCCTCCATCTTTAAGACAGTGGATGAATCAAATTCCCCTCCCATCGTTAAGACAGTGGATGAATCAAATTCCCCTCCCATCGTTAAGACAGTGGATGAATCAAATACATAACTTTTTAAATATTGAAAGAAACATGGGCTTCAGAGAGAAACCGAAGAGCAGAATTTGAGGTAATTTGGCATTGAGTCTTACAAGCACTAGAAATGAAAGCTGCGGGAACATGTGGGTCTGAGCAGGTGTGATGTCAGCGATGTTTATGTGTCTGTATATTCTTTGTGTGAATGTATGGTGTATATCTCTGTTTTTGTAAATAATAATAATCTCACAACAACAACAACAACAACAAATCTACCGCATCCTGTCGACGATAGTATGTTTTTTATATAAAGGTTAACGGTCAAGATGTGTCACTGATTCCTCTCCGGTGACGTGTCATAGCAGGATGGAAGCAGATATCGTAACCGAAATAACCCGAAACAAACGGTAAATAACAACAAATGAAACCTTATTATGTTTCTTACCTTCTCTTGGGCCCGTGTTAATTTCTTCTGCACGTTACTGGCGAGTTTCCCCGCAGTAACCCCCTTCCCCATCTCAGCCATTTTGTCTTCTCGATTAGCTCTCGATTCAATATAATAAAAAATAACAACTCCTACGGATAAAAAAAAAGAGACATCAACGTCGATAAAAAAAAATAAAAAAAATATTCACCGCTCGTTATTCTATGGCTTATGGACCTTTATAACGTTTTGTATCGGGTGTCTGTGTTTACCGAATAGAAGGAGCGACGGGGTTCCAACTTCCAGCGATGCGTAGAGTAGCGTAGCCTTCCGTTATGTCAGTCAGGTGGACGATAATAACCAACGCGTCGGGGGTTTCCTCTTAAAACGAAAAGCTGACTAGCAGCCCCACTGCACATCCCACTGTTTCCTTAGACCTACTGTTATTTTTCCTTTATGCACTTGGGGGCGACATTGCTTTGGTCAACTCACCAAATAAAACGGAAAGTCCTGTTTGGACTGAAGACTTGACGGTAAAAAGTCCTGTTTGGACTGAAGACTTGACTGTAAAAAGTCCTGTCTGGACTGAAGACTTGACGGTAAAAAGTCCTGTTTGGACTGAAGACTTGACTGTAAAAAGTCCTGTTTGGACTGAAGACTTGACGGTAAAAAGTCCTGTTTGGACTGAAGACTTGACTGTAAAAAGTCCTGTTTGGACTGAAGACTTGACTGTAAAAAGTCCTGTTTGGACTGAAGACTTGACTGTAAAAAGTCCTGTTTGGACTGAAGACTTGACTGTAAAAAGTCCTGTTTGGACTGAAGACTTGACTGTAAAAAGTCCTGTTTGGACTGAAGACTTGACTGTAAAAAGTCCTGTTTGGACTGAAGACTTGACGGTAAAAAGTCCTGTTTGGACTGAAGACTTGACTGTAAAAAGTCCTGTTTGGACTAAAGACTTGACTGTAAAAAGTCCTGTTTGGACTGAAGACTTGACTGTAAAAAGTCCTGTTTGGACTAAAGACTTGACTGTAAAAAGTCCTGTTTGGACTGAAGACTTGACTGTAAAAAGTCCTGTTTGGACTGAAGACTTGACTGTAAAAAGTCCTGTTTGGACTGAAGACTTGACTGTAAAAAGTCCTGTTTGGACTGAAGACTTGACTGTAAAAAGTCCTGTTTGGACTGAAGACTTGACTGTAAAAAGTCCTGTTTGGACTGAAGACTTGACGGTAAAAAGTCCTGTTTGGACTGAAGACTTGACTGTAAAAAGTCCTGTTTGGACTGAAGACTTGACTGTAAAAAGTCCTGTCTGGACTGAAGACTTGACGGTAAAAAGTCCTGTTTGGACTGAAGACTTGACTGTAAAAAGTCCTGTTTGGACTGAAGACTTGACGGTAAAAAGTCCTGTTTGGACTGAAGACTTGACTGTAAAAAGTCCTGTTTGGACTGAAGACTTGACTGTAAAAAGTCCTGTTTGGACTGAAGACTTGACTGTAAAAAGTCCTGTTTGGACTGAAGACTTGACTGTAAAAAGTCCTGTTTGGACTGAAGACTTGACTGTAAAAAGTCCTGTTTGGACTGAAGACTTGACTGTAAAAAGTCCTGTTTGGACTGAAGACTTGACGGTAAAAAGTCCTGTTTGGACTGAAGACTTGACTGTAAAAAGTCCTGTTTGGACTAAAGACTTGACTGTAAAAAGTCCTGTTTGGACTGAAGACTTGACTGTAAAAAGTCCTGTTTGGACTAAAGACTTGACTGTAAAAAGTCCTGTTTGGACTGAAGACTTGACTGTAAAAAGTCCTGTTTGGACTAAAGACTTGACTGTAAAAAGTCCTGTTTGGACTGAAGACTTGACTGTAAAAAGTCCTGTTTGGACTGAAGACTTGACTGTAAAAAGTCCTGTTTGGACTGAAGACTTGACTGTAAAAAGTCCTGTTTGGACTGAAGACTTGACGGTAAAAAGTCCTGTTTGGACTGAAGACTTGACTGTAAAAAGTCCTGTTTGGACTGAAGACTTGACTGTAAAAAGTCCTGTTTGGACTGAAGACTTGACTGTAAAAAGTCCTGTTTGGACTGAAGACTTGACTGTAAAAAGTCCTGTTTGGACTGAAGACTTGACTGTAAAAAGTCCTGTTTGGACTGAAGACTTGACGGTAAAACGTCCTGTTTGGACTGAAGACTTGACGGTAAAAAGTCCTGTTTGGACTGATGACTTGACGGTAAAAAGTCCTGTCTGGACTGAAGACTTGACGGTAAAAAGTCCTGTTTGGACTGAAGACTTGACTGTAAAAAGTCCTGTTTGGACTGAAGACTTGACTGTAAAAAGTCCTGTTTGGACTGAAGACTTGACGGTAAAAAGTCCTGTTTGGACTGAAGACTTGACGGTAGGCCTACTAACTGTGTCCTGTTTGGACTAAAGACTTGACGGTAGGCCTACTAACTGTGTCCTGTTTGGACTAAAGACTTGACGGTAGGCCTACTAACTGTGTCCTGTTTGGACTAAAGACTTGACGGTAGGCCTACTAACTGTGTCCTGTTTGGACTGAAGACTTGACGGTAGGCCTACTAACTGTGTCCTGTTTGGACTGAAGACTTGACGGTAGGCCTACTAACTGTGTCCTGTTTGGACTAAAGACTTGACGGTAGGCCTACTAACTGTGTCCTGTTTGGACTGAAGACTTGACGGTAGGCCTACTAACTGTGTCCTGTTTGGACTGAAGACTTGACGGTAGACCTACTAACTGTGTCCTGTTTGGACTGAAGACTTGACGGTAGGCCTACTAACTGTGTCCTGTTTGGACTGAAGACTTGACGGTAGGCCTACTAACTGTGTCCTGTTTGGACTGAAGACTTGACGGTAGGCCTACTAACTGTGTCCTGTTTGGACTGAAGACTTGACGGTAGGCCTACTAACTGTGTCCTGTTTGGACTGAAGACTTGACGGTAGGCCTACTAACTGTGTGAAGAAGTACAGTATGGAAACAACCAGAGAAAAACGATGGGCTAAAGACAAAGTCCGAGGTTAGTGCATCAAACATGCATACTGTGGTTTATTATGTGGTCCGGTACGGCGCTGTCCATGGTGCTGAATCACTGGTAGTCTACTACAGCCTCGGTACCTGTGGTGGTGGTGTTGAATCACTGGTGGTCTACTACAGTCTCTGTACCTGTGGTGGTGGTGTTGAATCACTGGTAGTCTACTACAGCCTCTGTACCTGTGGTGGTGTTGAATCACTGGTAGTCTACTACAGCCTCTGTACCTGTGGTGGTGGTGTTGAATCACTGGTAGTCTACTACAGACTCTGTACCTGTGGTGGTGTTGAATCACTGGTAGTCTACTACAGCCTCTGTACCTGTGGTGGTGGTGTTGAATCACTGGTAGTCTACTACAGCCTCGGTACCTGTGGTGGTGGTGTTGAATCACTGGTAGTCTACTACAGTCTCTGTACCTGTGGTGGTGGTGTTGAATCACTGGTAGTCTACTACAGTCTCTGTACCTGTGGTGGTGGTGTTGAATCACTGGTAGTCTACTACAGTCTCTGTACCTGTGGTGGTGGTGTTGAATCACTGGTAGTCTACTACAGTCTCTGTACCTGTGGTGGTGGTGTTGAATCACTGGTAGTCTACTACAGCCTCTGTACCTGTGGTGGTGTTGAATCACTGGTAGTCTACTACAGTCTCTGTACCTGTGGTGGTGGTGTTGAATCGCTGGTAGTCTACTACAGCCTCTGTACCTGTGGTGGTGGTGTTGAATCACTGGTAGTCTACTACAGTCTCTGTACCTGTGGTGGTGGTGTTGAATCACTGGTAGTCTACTACAGCCTCTGTACCTGTGGTGGTGGTGTTGAATCACTGGTAGTCTACTACAGTCTCTGTACCTGTGGTGGTGGTGTTGAATCACTGGTAGTCTACTACAGTCTCTGTACCTGTGGTGGTGGTGTTGAATCACTGGTAGTCTACTACAGTCTCTGTACCTGTGGTGGTGTTGAATCACTGGTAGTCTACTACAGCCTCTGTACCTGTGGTGGTGGTGTTGAATCACTGGTAGTCTACTACAGCCTCTGTACCTGTGGTGGTGGTGTTGAATCACTGGTAGTCTACTACAGTCTCTGTACCTGTGGTGGTGGTGTTGAATCACTGGTAGTCTACTACAGCCTCTGTACCTGTGGTGGTGGTGTTGAATCACTGGTAGTTTACTACAGTCTCTGTACCTGTGGTGGTGGTGTTGAATCACTGGTAGTCTACTACAGCCTCTGTACCTGTGGTGGTGGTGTTGAATCACTGGTAGTCTACTACAGTCTCTGTACCTGTGGTGGTGGTGTTGAATCACTGGTAGTCTACTACAGACTCTGTACCTGTGGTGGTGTTGAATCACTGGTAGTCTACTACAGCCTCTGTACCTGTGGTGGTGGTGTTGAATCACTGGTAGTCTACTACAGCCTCGGTACCTGTGGTGGTGGTGTTGAATCACTGGTAGTCTACTACAGTCTCTGTACCTGTGGTGGTGGTGTTGAATCACTGGTAGTCTACTACAGCTTCTGTACCTGTGGTGGTGTTGAATCACTGGTAGTCTACTACAGCCTCTGTACCTGTGGTGGTGGTGTTGAATCACTGGTAGTCTACTACAGTCTCTGTACCTGTGGTGGTGGTGTTGAATCACTGGTAGTCTACTACAGTCTCTGTACCTGTGGTGGTGGTGTTGAATCACTGGTAGTCTACTACAGTCTCTGTACCTGTGGTGGTGGTGTTGAATCACTGGTAGTCTACTACAGCCTCTGTACCTGTGGTGGTGGTGTTGAATCACTGGTAGTCTACTACAGTCTCTGTACCTGTGGTGGTGGTGTTGAATCGCTGGTAGTCTACTACAGCCTCTGTACCTGTGGTGGTGGTGTTGAATCACTGGTAGTCTACTACAGTCTCTGTACCTGTGGTGGTGGTGTTGAATCACTGGTAGTCTACTACAGCCTCTGTACCTGTGGTGGTGGTGTTGAATCACTGGTAGTCTACTACAGTCTCTGTACCTGTGGTGGTGGTGTTGAATCACTGGTAGTCTACTACAGTCTCTGTACCTGTGGTGGTGGTGTTGAATCACTGGTAGTCTACTACAGTCTCTGTACCTGTGGTGGTGGTGTTGAATCACTGGTAGTCTACTACAGTCTCTGTACCTGTGGTGGTGTTGAATCACTGGTAGTCTACTACAGCCTCTGTACCTGTGGTGGTGGTGTTGAATCACTGGTAGTCTACTACAGTCTCTGTACCTGTGGTGGTGGTGTTGAATCACTGGTAGTCTACTACAGCCTCTGTACCTGTGGTGGTGGTGTTGAATCACTGGTAGTCTACTACAGTCTCTGTACCTGTGGTGGTGGTGTTGAATCGCTGGTAGTCTACTACAGCCTCTGTACCTGTGGTGGTGGTGTTGAATCACTGGTAGTCTACTACAGTCTCTGTACCTGTGGTGGTGGTGTTGAATCACTGGTAGTCTACTACAGCCTCTGTACCTGTGGTGGTGGTGTTGAATCACTGGTAGTCTACTACAGTCTCTGTACCTGTGGTGGTGGTGTTGAATCACTGGTAGTCTACTACAGCCTCTGTACCTGTGGTGGTGGTGTTGAATCACTGGTAGTCTACTACAGTCTCTGTACCTGTGGTGGTGGTGTTGAATCACTGGTAGTCTACTACAGTCTCTGTACCTGTGGTGGTGGTGTTGAATCACTGGTAGTCTACTACAGCCTCTGTACCTGTGGTGGTGGTGTTGAATCACTGGTAGTCTACTACAGTCTCTGTACCTGTGGTGGTGGTGTTGAATCACTGGTAGTCTACTACAGTCTCTGTACCTGTGGTGGTGTTGAATCACTGGTAGTCTACTACAGCCTCTGTACCTGTGGTGGTGGTGTTGAATCACTGGTAGTCTACTACAGCCTCTGTACCTGTGGTGGTGGTGTTGAATCACTGGTAGTCTACTACAGTCTCTGTACCTGTGGTGGTGGTGTTGAATCACTGGTAGTCTACTACAGCCTCTGTACCTGTGGTGGTGGTGTTGAATCACTGGTAGTTTACTACAGTCTCTGTACCTGTGGTGGTGGTGTTGAATCACTGGTAGTCTACTACAGCCTCTGTACCTGTGGTGGTGGTGTTGAATCACTGGTAGTCTACTACAGTCTCTGTACCTGTGGTGGTGGTGTTGAATCACTGGTAGTCTACTACAGACTCTGTACCTGTGGTGGTGTTGAATCACTGGTAGTCTACTACAGCCTCTGTACCTGTGGTGGTGGTGTTGAATCACTGGTAGTCTACTACAGCCTCGGTACCTGTGGTGGTGGTGTTGAATCACTGGTAGTCTACTACAGTCTCTGTACCTGTGGTGGTGGTGTTGAATCACTGGTAGTCTACTACAGCCTCTGTACCTGTGGTGGTGTTGAATCACTGGTAGTCTACTACAGCCTCTGTACCTGTGGTGGTGGTGTTGAATCACTGGTAGTCTACTACAGTCTCTGTACCTGTGGTGGTGGTGTTGAATCACTGGTAGTCTACTACAGTCTCTGTACCTGTGGTGGTGGTGTTGAATCACTGGTAGTCTACTACAGTCTCTGTACCTGTGGTGGTGGTGTTGAATCACTGGTAGTCTACTACAGCCTCTGTACCTGTGGTGGTGGTGTTGAATCACTGGTAGTCTACTACAGTCTCTGTACCTGTGGTGGTGGTGTTGAATCGCTGGTAGTCTACTACAGCCTCTGTACCTGTGGTGGTGGTGTTGAATCACTGGTAGTCTACTACAGTCTCTGTACCTGTGGTGGTGGTGTTGAATCACTGGTAGTCTACTACAGCCTCTGTACCTGTGGTGGTGGTGTTGAATCACTGGTAGTCTACTACAGTCTCTGTACCTGTGGTGGTGGTGTTGAATCACTGGTAGTCTACTACAGTCTCTGTACCTGTGGTGGTGGTGTTGAATCACTGGTAGTCTACTACAGTCTCTGTACCTGTGGTGGTGGTGTTGAATCACTGGTAGTCTACTACAGTCTCTGTACCTGTGGTGGTGTTGAATCACTGGTAGTCTACTACAGCCTCTGTACCTGTGGTGGTGGTGTTGAATCACTGGTAGTCTACTACAGTCTCTGTACCTGTGGTGGTGGTGTTGAATCACTGGTAGTCTACTACAGCCTCTGTACCTGTGGTGGTGGTGTTGAATCACTGGTAGTCTACTACAGTCTCTGTACCTGTGGTGGTGGTGTTGAATCGCTGGTAGTCTACTACAGCCTCTGTACCTGTGGTGGTGGTGTTGAATCACTGGTAGTCTACTACAGTCTCTGTACCTGTGGTGGTGGTGTTGAATCACTGGTAGTCTACTACAGCCTCTGTACCTGTGGTGGTGGTGTTGAATCACTGGTAGTCTACTACAGTCTCTGTACCTGTGGTGGTGGTGTTGAATCACTGGTAGTCTACTACAGCCTCTGTACCTGTGGTGGTGGTGTTGAATCACTGGTAGTCTACTACAGTCTCTGTACCTGTGGTGGTGGTGTTGAATCACTGGTAGTCTACTACAGTCTCTGTACCTGTGGTGGTGGTGTTGAATCACTGGTAGTCTACTACAGCCTCTGTACCTGTGGTGGTGGTGTTGAATCACTGGTAGTCTACTACAGCCTCTGTACCTGTGGTGGTGGTGTTGAATCACTGGTAGTCTACTACAGTCTCTGTACCTGTGGTGGTGGTGTTGAATCACTGGTAGTCTACTACAGCCTCTGTACCTGTGGTGGTGGTGTTGAATCACTGGTAGTCTACTACAGTCTCTGTACCTGTGGTGGTGGTGTTGAATCACTGGTAGTCTACTACAGCCTCTGTACCTGTGGTGGTGGTGTTGAATCACTGGTAGTCTACTACAGTCTCTGTACCTGTGGTGGTGGTGTTGAATCCCTGGTAGTCTACTACAGCCTCTGTACCAGGGGCGGATATCCCGGGGGGACGGGGGGGACACGACCCCCCCATCCTGGGAAAAATATGATTTGTCCCCCCCAATATATCACTGAAACATAACTATGTAATTTAAATAATATTAATAATACGCAATGAAAGCAATTGTGCTGATTATAGACACTTAATAGCGCGTTTTTAAGTTTCAAAAGATTGCGACCCCCCCCACCCTTTGCCTTACAATGGTTTGATCCACTGCCAGTTCCTTAGTTGGCAAGGTAACAGAGGGGTCGTAGCCACTGTCTGAAAGGCACTCAATGAACGTAACTGACGTGAGGTTAATCCAGTCAATCGCGCACACACACTAGCTGAATATGCAGAGCTAGCGCGCAAATATTAACTATTAAGCTAGCTAGTACCTATTCCATTTATGTGGCCTCGTCAAAGATGGAATCTTTGCTATCGTCAATTTATTCCAAGATCAGCATGCAGATGATGTAAGTTAGTGCTTCAAAGTCCCTGTGATAAGGTTAGCGATAAACTGAAGTCCAAACTGAACAGAACTACACTCTCTTCTACCATTGTCTTAAATATATTTAATGGTCTCGTTGCAAAAGCTAAATTGTCGCAAGGGAACTTTTATTTATTTAATTTATTTCACCTTTATTTAACCCGGGTAGCAAAGATTATAGCAAACACCACTGAAACTGAATTGGTGCTCGCTAGCTTTGCAAATTCAGCTATTGTTGGAAGCCAGCCAATATGAAACTATTAAAATTACAAAAGGTTGCAGCATATGTTGTGTAAATGGTGAACTCATACAGCTGTCAACTCTTGTCATTTTAATCCGTTTCACATTTGCTAGCTACCTTTTAGATCGAAGCCCAAATAGAATGATAAAAGATAAGATGATAGAAGTCCATCTCCTACTGTAAATAACCTACACACTGTGTGTGTAGCCAGCCAGCCAGCCAGCCAGCCAGGTAGAAAAATGGCAGAAAAATAAAAGACGGACATCAGAGTATTTTTCAGTACACCAAAACGCAAATTAAGAACCCTAGTAGCCTAATATCTCAAAAACTAGTTGATAAAATGTTCAGAAGAAAGAAATGAAATTCGAATGGAAATGTTTCACAATGATGTCATTAGGCAGAGCAGGCAACAGATGGCACACAGACAGCAGAGTTGGGGACAGATATGCAGGGACAGACTGGCAGAGACAGGGAGTCTCAGGTAAGTTTGTTGAGTCTTTGTTTGGCAACATTATGAAAGGTTCTCCATTTTTTTTACTTGTAAAATAGGAACATAATTGGAAAATGCCATGGATACTCCCACTCTGAACTTAAACTGGTGACTGAACTAAGATTTGTTAAAGGCAATGGTATTGCTGTTGTGATTAGTTGTGTAGTTTTGGGTACCGGTAGTTAGGAGTACGGCAAACACCTTATTTCTTTGGTTCCTCAATATACATTTACCATTTTACAATGTAGGCTATGTGTTACAGCACTACTTTTGGTGTCCCCCTCAGGAATTGCTCTTGAGAAAATTTCATGTAATTGTCCCCCCCCAAAGTTGATATCAGATTTTCGCCCCTGCTCTGTACCTGTGGTGGTGCTGAATCACTGGTAGTCTACTACAGCCTCTGTACCTGTGGTGGTGTTGAATGGTCAGTATTCATTATTTGAATGTTGTGGACCACAGACAATGGACATAAGAACGGTTTTCCTTAGATGTTTCTTCTAAATGTAAAGCATGTACATTATAAGCATTTAAAAATGAGTTTTAATATAGCGTGATCCTTTCATTATGATCTGATCTAAATATGTATTTGTACTGTATGCTATTTTCTCATATTTATTTAATTTCTCCGACAGTAAATAAAGCAAAGAACAGAACATGACTTCTCCACGTCTCGAGTAGCACACTCTCCACCCACTGATATCCTCTGCTGTGCTACAGCCTACAACCCCGTGTTGCTGTGCACAGTGGGCTCATCCAAGGCAAGCTGGAGCGAGAAACCACCGTGTCGGGAAGAACAAGAGACAGGAAATCTCAAACCAAGAGATGGACTCCAATTTATGACAACAGTTTTTTAATTAAAAACAAGGCTTGATTTTAAAAAATATATATATTTCTAACCATAGGTGGTTCATTATTTAACATTGAATATAACAGAATCTGGAGCTTTGAGAAGTTGTTCTGTATCCGGATGGATTGGTGGTGGACGGGGACAGTTTGCTAGTCTCTGTCAAGCCGTGGTTCTAGGTTCTAGGTTCCTCTGTAGCCGTTTGTGCCAGACATTGACCGGGACAAGGATTGAGGGCACATGACTGTCTTGGATGCAGTGAACAGACACAGAGGAAGATTACATGGACTCTGGCTGGGGATAGTTCATGTTCTATATGCTGGGTGGTTTATAAAGGAGGTGGAACTTTCTTTGTTCGATAACAGCCGTTTGTTGTCTGATGCATTTGAACATTGTGTTCAAGGCTTACTGTAGCCCGTCTTTCTGATGACAGACACGATGGAGACAACTGACAATACAAGTAAGATAATAAATGAATTCGTTGGGAAAATGTCACATTATCATGAAGGAAAAAAAAAACAACAGGTTTTGTAATAAAGCCTTGTTTTTGTCATTTTGTTGTTTTCAATAATGTTCCAACTAACGGTTATAGCCTATGCCTTAACACATTTAATTGTATCCATATCCATTGTTCTAATATCCCCACCAAAAACAACAAGTATCGCTGTGGTTATATATAAACGTTGGTATTTAACTAGATATTAGGGTGGTATAATTGTAATCGATTCCCCGCGTGCCCGCTGCGCTGCCCGGAGAACTCTTGCTGGAAAGTCACGTGCGCGATCTCACGACTCGGTCCATCTGTGTTGACAATTGAGCACATTGTACAGATATGATATAAATAGTAACCTACATCCAGCAGAAACATAGCAGATGGCTTTTAATGGCTTTAAAATATAAATATATATATATATATATATATACCGTTTTTTTATATATATACCGCCTATATAAAAGACCATTAGGTAGACCTATGCATTCAGTATGGCTGTTTACGTGTTTCAGTCTTTGTCTGTCTGTGTGTGTGTGTGTGTGTATGTGTGTGTATGTGTGTGTGTGTGTGTGTATATGTGTGTGCGTGCGCACGCGCGTGTGTGTATGTGTATGTGTGTGCGTGCGCTAGCGCGTGTGTATGTGTGTACATAGTGTGTGTGTACATAGTGTGTGCGTGTGTGTGTGTACATAGTGTGTGTGTATATGTGTGTGTGTGTGTGTGTGTGTGTGTGTGTGTGTGTGTACATAGTGTGTGTGTGTGTGTACATAGTGTGTGCATGTAATGACTTTGGTTATGATTAGAGTCATTAGAGGTGTGTGAGGTGAGTGGCTCAGAGCTGGTAGTCTGAGGATGAGGCAGTTTAGTTCAGGTTGAAGGGGACAATCTGGACAACAACGGACATGCTGCAGCTGGTAGTCTGAGGATGAGGCAGTTTAGTTCAGGTTGAAAAGGGACAATCTGGACAACAACGGACATGCTGCAGCTGGTAGTCTGAGGATGAGGCAGTTTAGTTCAAGTTGAAAAGGGACAGTCTTGGACAACAACGGACATGCTGCAGCTGGTAGTCTGAGGATGAGGCAGTTTAGTTCAGGTTGAAAAGGGACAATCTGGACAACAACGGACATGCTGCAGCTGGTAGTCTGAGGATGAGGCAGTTTAGTTCAGGTTGAAGGGGACAATCTTGGAAAACAACAGGGGATCGGTCTGAAGAAATGTAAACCCACTCTTCAAATTTACACACAGAGCTATCTGTGCAAAGACCCTGAGAGCTTTGTGTGTATGAGTCTCTTGTAAAGGAGGACGTGTTTTTCACCGCTTTTGGTTGGCCGTGTCTTGGGCTGTGGTTGTTACAGACAACAACATACAGTATAAGCTACCCTTTGTTATATACTGTATGTGGTTTGAGGCTCCTGTGTTAAATTAACAATTTGTTGTGAAAGAGCTCTTTAAACAATTGACATTTTAAATATTCGCAAGTTTGAAGATTTTAATTTTTTTATTTTAATGTCCCCTGTGTACTGAAGGCAGAACACGTGCATTTCAATCGTTGCTTTAGACACAGCTTTAGGGATAGTGAGTGTCGGAGGGTTAGGACGAGGAAGGAAAGAATTGGGAATGTAATATGGACGCTGCTTAGCGTTAAATGGTGTGAAATGGGGGGCATTGTGTTTTGTGAAGGAAGGACAGAATAACCCAGGCAGCAACAGCACTTCTCCTGACGGGGGGGGGGGGCTCACAATCTAAATGAGTTATGCTGCAACAGGCCAAATGTTTTGATAGGCTAATGCATTATCAGAGGACAGAGAGAGAGGGGGTGAGAGAGTGAGGGGGGTAAAGGAGATGGGAGTGAGGTAGAGAGAGTGAGGGAGAGAGAGAGGGTGAGAGAGTGAAGGGGTAAGGGAGATGAAAGAGAGAGGGTGTGAGGGAGAGAGAAAGGGTGAGAGAGGGAGGGAGGTAAGGGAGATGAGAGAGAGGAGTGAGGGAGAGAGAGAGGGGGTGAGGGAGAGAGAGAGAGGGTGATGGAGATGAGAGAGAAGGAGAGGGATAGAGAGAGGAGGTGATGGCCTGAGGAAGAGAGTGGGAGTGAGATAAAATGAGACTGGAAGAGAGAGAGTGATGGGATAGAGAAAGAGAGAGAGAGGGGGGTGGGTGGTGGGACTGTGAGAGAGAGAGAGAGAGAGAGAGAGAGAGAGAGCAAGAGGGAGATTGTGAGAAAGGATGACAGAGAGAGAAAGTCGATTCTAACCTTATTAATCCACTTCACTGCTGTCCTTCCCAACAGCTACAGATTCACCAGCAGATGCTGTATAGACACCAGCAACAGCTACAGTACGACAAAACCATGCAGATGGCAGTCTTTATCCAGGGATCTGCTGCTACTTTGAAGACACTCAAGGACACCATGTTGTTGTTTGCTCTAGAACATCATTTAGAGAGAGGGTCATGTTCTAGAACACATCATGTAGAGAGAGGGTCATGTTCTAGAACACATCATGTAGAGAGAGGGTCATGTTCTAGAACACATCATGTAGAGAGAGGGTCATGTTCTAGAACACATCATGTAGAGAGAGGGTCATGTTCTAGAACATCATGTAGAGAGAGGGTCATGTTCTAGAACATCATGTAGAGAGAGGGTCATGTTCTAGAACACATCATGTAGAGAGAGGGTCATGTTCTAGAACATCATGTAGAGAGAGGCTCATGTTCTAGAACATCATTTAGAGAGAGGGTCATGTTCTAGAACATCATTTAGAGAGAGGGTCATGTTCTAGAACATCATGTAGAGAGAGGGTCATGTTCTAGAACACATCATGTAGAGAGAGGGTCATGTTCTAGAACATCATGTAGAGAGAGGGTCATGTTCTAGAACACATCATGTAGAGAGAGGGTCATGTTCTAGAACATCATGTAGAGAGAGGGTCATGTTCTAGAACACATCATGTAGAGAGAGGGTCATGTTCTAGAACACATCATGTAGAGAGAGGGTCATGTTCTAGGACACATCATGTAGAGAGAGGGTCATGTTCTAGAACACATCATGTAGAGAGAGGGTCATGTTCTAGAACACATGTAGAGAGAGGGTCATGTTCTAGAACACATGTAGAGAGAGGGTCATGTTCTAGAACACATGTAGAGAGAGGGTCATGTTCTAGAACACATGTAGAGAGAGGGTCATGTTCTAGAACACATGTATAGAGAGGGTCATGTTCTAGAACACATGTAGAGAGAGGGTCATGTTCTAGAACACATGTAGAGAGAGTGTTTGGATCTAGTTTAGACTGAACTGGATGGGAACGTTCTGGTGTCAGGACCGTGATGCCTGCCTTTCTGTTTGCAGGAGAGACAGGGGAAAGAGACTGTTGTGGTTTGAGTAAGAATGGAATCATAATAGTGTCACTTAGCCCTAGATGAAGTTCTATCTGTCCTTAATCCTCCATGCAATGTGACAACGATCATATGAGTTGGTTCGTCGCCTCAAACAGATCTGGGACTAGGCTTTGTATTACCTGCTATGTCTCATACAAATCTCCTGCATCTCTATCTCTGTGTCAGAGTCGCTGACAGCTATAGACAGGATGAATCCCAAATGGCACCCTATTCCCTACATAGTGCACTACTTTTGACCTGGGCTGGCACCCTATTCCCTACATAGTGCACTACTTTTGAACAGGGCCATTAGTCACTGACTATAGTATCTTGATGTCCATGGTCTGGTCCTGGAGTGGCTAAACAGTGAGCCGTCCAGTAAACCTCTTTAAGTTTCTGTCACCTCCTCAGTACTAACCTGGGATTTACAGGGATCAATTTAAGACCTGTGCTCCACAGTGGACTAGGGATATCATAGTGAGACTGGCTGTATGGTTAACACAGTGGACTAGGGATATCATAGTGAGACTGGCTGTATGGTTAACACAGTGGACTAGGGATATCATAGTGAGACTGGCTGTATGGTTAACACAGTGGACTAGGGATATCCCTAGTCCACTGTGTTAACCATACAGCCATTCTCACTGGTTCAGAGTGGGCAGGTGTAGTGTCTTGTGTGGATGAAGTGTGATCTTAATATAATGGCAGGTGTGTTGGTGTTGATCTGGGAAGAAGTCTGACAGTAGACAACCATAGCAGAACGAAAAAGAGAAAAAAAGAGAGAGAGAGAGATAGACAGAGAGAGAAGACAGACAGAGAGAGAGAGAAGACAGAGAGAGAGAGAGATAGACAGAAAGAGAGAAAGAGAGAGAGAGGGTAGGCAGAACTCAAGAGAAGACAGTGTATGTGCCCACTGCCCACAAAATGAGGTGGAAACTGAGCCGTACTTCCTTACCACCTGCCAAATGTATGACCATATTAGAGACACATATTTCCCACAGATCACACCCACAAAAAATGTGAATACAAATCAAACATTGATAAATTCCCATACCTCGACTAACCTGTGCCCCCGTACATTTACTCTGTACCGGTACCCCCTGTATATAGCCTCCACATTGACTCAGTACCGGTACCCCCTGTATGTAGCCTCCACATTGACTCTGTACCGGTACCCCCTGTATATAGCCTCCACATTGACTCTGTACCGGTACCCCCTGTATATAGCCTCCACATTGACTCTGTACCAGTACCTCCTGTATATAGCCTCGACATTGACTCTGTACCGGTACTCCCTGTATGTAGCCTCCACATTGACTCTGTACCGGTACCCCCCTGTATATAGCCTCCACATTGACTCTGTACCGGTACCCCCTGTATATAGCCTCCACATTGACTCTGTACCGGTACCCCCTGTATATAGCCGCCACATTGACTCTGTACCGGTACCCCCTGTATGTAGCCTCCACATTGACTCTGTACCGGTACCCCCTGTATTTAGTCTCCACATTGACTCTGTACCAGTACCCCCTGTATATAGCCTCCACATTGACTCTGTACCGGTACCCCCTGTATATAGCCTCCACATTGACTCTGTACCGTAACACCCTGTATATAGCCTCCACATTGACTCTGTACCGGTTCCCCCTGTATATAGCCTCCACATTGACTCTGTACCGGTACCCCCTGTATGTAGCCTCCACATTGACTCTTTACCGGTACCCCCCCTGTATATAGCCTCCACATTGACTCTGTACCGGTACCCCCTGCATATAGCCTCCACATTGACTCTGTACTGGTACCCCCTGTATATAGCCTCCACATTGACTCTGTACCGGTACCCCCTGTATATAGCCTCCACATTGACTCTGTACCGGTACCCCCTGTATATAGCCTCCACATTGACTCTGTACCGGTACCCCCTGTATATAGCCTCCACATTGACTCTGTACCGGTACCCCCTGTATGTAGCCTCCCATTGACTCTCTACCGTACCCCCTGTATATAGCCTCCACATTGACTCTGTACCGTAACACCCTGTATATAGCCTCCACATTGACTCTGTACCGGTACCCCCTGTATATAGCCTCCACATTGACTCTGTACCGGTACCCCCCCTGTATATAGCCTCCACATTGACTCTGTACCGGTACCCCCTGTATATAGCCTCCACATTGACTCTGTACCGGTACCCCCTGTATATAGCCTCCACATTGACTCTGTACCGTACCCCCCTGTATATAGCCTCCACATTGACTCTGTACCGGTACCCCCTGTATATAGCCTCCACATTGACTCTGTACTGGTACCCCCTGTATATAGCCTCCACATTGACTCTGTACCGGTACCCCCTGTATATACCTCCACATTGACTCTGTACCGTAACACCCTGTATATAGCCTCCACATTGACTCTGTACCGGTACCCCCCTGTATATAGCCTCCACATTGACTCTGTACCGTACCCCCTGTATATAGCCTCCACATTGACTCTGTACCGGTACCCCCTGTATATAGCCTCCACATTGACTCTGTACTGGTACCCCCTGTATATAGCCTCCACATTGACTCTGTACTGGTACCCCCTGTATATAGCCTCCACATTGACTCTGTACCGGTACCCCCTGTATGTAGCCTCACTACTGTTATTTTACTGCTGATCTGTTATTTTTATGTTTATTTCTTACTTATCTATTTTCTACGTAACACTTATTTTTCTTAAAACTGCATTGTTGGTTAAAGGCCTGTAAGTAAGCATTTCACTGTGAGGTCTACACCTGTTGTATTCGGCGCATGGGGCAAATAAACATTTGATTTGATATCTGTTAGGCGACTCCTATTCATACTACAACTATTTGCACGTTGCTAAAACACTGGACATAGCTGATAATAGAACACTTGGAATGTCTTCATCCTTTTGAAACATTTACGTGTGTAATGTTTCTTAAATGTTTTTTTTATTGTTGTTTTTTTGTTTTTTTTCTTCTCACTTTTGTTTCTTGCTTATTTCACTTGCTTTTGGCAATGGAAACATACAGTATGTTTCCCATGCAAATCAAGCCCAAATGAATAGAAAGACGAAAAACGAGAGCGAGATCGAGTGAGAAAGAGGTGAGATTAAGAGTTAGAGAGAGAGAGAGACAGAGAGAGAGAGAGAGACAGAGAGAGAGAGAGAGAGAGACAGAGAGAGAGAGAGAGACAGAGATTAAGAGTTAGAGAGAGAGAGAGAGGGAGAGAAAGAGCGAGAGAGAGACAGAGAGAGAGAGAGAGAGAGGGAGAGAGAGAGAGAGAGAGAGAGAGACAGAGAGAGAGAGAGAGAGAGAGAAAGAGGAGAGAGAGAGGGAGAGAGAGAGAGAGAGAGAGAGAGAGAGAGAGAGAGAGAGAGAGAGAGAGAGATTGATGTGTTTCTCTTTCTAGTGACCTGGATGGGAAGTGGGAACTGCTCTGCTCAGATAGTGGGATAGAATGATGGAGGTGGTGTTTCTCTTCACAGGCATGATGCAGGCCACTGTCTGTCTCTGTCTCTCTGGGATGTCTGCTAAAATATTCACACTAAACTGCCTAATAGACCCTAATATATATGTAATATATATAAAATACATCCTGCTATACTCAGTTGGATGCTTTTATGAAATATTGTTTCTCTAAAT
>NC_042980.1:47966589-48001589 GCF_901001165.1 Salmo trutta
GTACCTGGGTTAGTACCTGGTTAGTACCTGGGTTAGTACCTGGGGTTAGTACCGGGGTTAGTACCTGGGGTTAGTACCTGGGGGTTAGTACCTGGGTTAGTACCTGGGTTAGTACCTGGGGTTAGTACCTGGGTTAGTACCTGGGGTTCTACCTGGGTTAGTACCTGGGTTTACCTGGGGTGTTGTACCTGGGTTAGTACCTGGGTTAGTACCTGGGTTAGTACCTGGGGTTCGTATCTGGGTTAGTACCTGGGTTTTACCTGGGTTAGTACCTGGGGTTATTACCTGGGGTTAGTACCTGGGGTTGTACCTGGGTTAGTACCTGGGGTTATACCTGGGGTTAGTACCTGGGTTAGTACCTGGGTTAGTGCCTGGGTAGTACCGGGGATTAGTACCTGGGTTAGTACCGGGGTTGTACCTGGGTAGTACCTGGGTTAATACCTGGGGTTAGTACCTGGGGTTAATACCTGGGTTAATACCTGGGGTTAGTATCTGGGTTAGTACCTGGGTTAGTACCTGGGGTAGTACCTGGGGTTAGTACCTGGGTTATACCTGGTTAGTACCTGGGTTAGTACCTGGGGTTAGTACCTGGGGTTAATACCTGGGTTTACCTGGGGTTAGTATCTGGGTTAGTACCTGGGTTAGTACCTGGTTTGTACCTGGGTAGTACCTGGGGTTAGTACCTGGGTTAGTACCTGGTTAGTACGTGGGTTTAGTACCTGGTTCGGCCTGGCTTAGTACTGGGGTTAGTATCTGGGTTAGTACCTGGGTTAGTATCTGGGTTAGTACCTGGGGTTAGTACCTGGGTTAGTACCTGGGGGGTGATACCTGGGGTTAATATCTGGTTAGTACCTGGGTTAGTACCTGGTTGATACCTGGTTAATATCTGGGTTAGTATCTGGGTTAGTATCTGGGTTAGTACCTGGGGTTAGTACCTGGGTTAGTATGTGGGTTAGTATCTGGGTTAGTACCTGGGGTTAGTACCTGGGGTTAGTACCTGGGGTTAGTACCGGGGTTAGTACCTGGGTTTAGTACCTGGGTTAGTACCTGGGGTTAGTACCTGGGGTTAGTACCTGGGGTTAGTACCTGGGGTTAGTACCTTGGTTAGTACCTGGGGGTTCTACCTGGGTAGTACCTGGGTTAGTACCTGGGGTTAGTACCTGGGTTTAGTACCTGGGTTAGTACCTGGGTTAGTACCTGGGTTAGTACCTGGGGTTAGTATCTGGGTTAGTACCTGGGTTAGTACCTGGGGTTAGTACCTGGGTTAGTACCTGGGTTAGTACCTGGGTTGGTACCTGGGGTTAGTACCTGGGTTAATTCCTGGGGGTTAGTACCTGGGTCAGTACTGGGGTTAGTACGTGGGGTTAATTCCTGGGGTTAGTACTGGGCTGTAGTGGTAAACTATAGATGGGTAAACTCTGATCACCGGGTCGCCAGGTCGCAAAAAGGTGTGTCTACAGCGTTTACTTATTTACCCTCCGCTACACCGCTGGTTGGTACATTACACATCTCCCTCTGTGTCTGCTTTAGGACTGTACCATGTACACCACATGAAGGGGGAGATCATTTCAAAGTCTGAAGAAGGTACTGAAAGCTTTGCCTCAAGACTGTTATTTCCTGTTATCCAGTGTGAAATTGTATCTTTGTGTTGGTGGTTAGTAAGATGTGACGGAGGTCGACGGCAGGAGAAATACACAACTATGAATTCAACCCTTATTAAGTGTACTCTGCTCTCTCTCTCTCTGTTGGATCACACTACAATGAGCCAAGCACCAGACGTTGAGTAGTATCCTTCTCTTGTCTCTTCTCTCCTCCTCTCTTATCTCTTCTCCTCTCTTCTCCTCTCCTCTCCTCTCCTCTCTTCTCCTCTCCTCATCTCTTCTCATCTCCTCTCCTCTCCCCTTCTCTCTTCTCCTCTCTCCTCTCTTCTCCTCTCCTCTCCTCTTCTCTCTTCTCCTCTCTCCTCTCTTCTCCTCTCCTCTCCCTTTCTCCTCTCCTCTTCTCCTCCTCTCTTGTTACATAGTGAAAAGGGCTTGAGGGTGTTGATTGGAACAGTTTCTCTCCCCTTGTTATGAGATTAAATGTCAGTCAATGTCTTTGTAAATATTGTACATCTTTGATTGTTGTATATATATATATATATAATGTGTTCTTTCTTTTAATGTAATAATTATGTATTAATCTATTTTTATGTTTTATTGATGCTCTGAGTATTGTGAGGACAGCTACCGTTTTGTAAGTACTGTATTATTTGTTGAGGAGGGCTGGGATTCAACCGAAGGCGTGTTATAGAACAGCACGCTGATGTTCGCAGACACCACATTCACGGTAAACACGGTAAACGTCTGATCAAGTGTAAATGACCTTTCTTAAGGCATTAGACCTGTACACCGAATAGAGTGATGTCTGGTACATTGCTCTATAACACACCTCGGATGGTATCCAGGCTTTTACGAGGAGGGTCTGTACGATTACATTTACATTTTAGTCATTTAGCAGACACTCTTATCCAGAGCGACTTAAGTGCATACATTTCATACATTTTTTTTTTTCTTCTCCGTACTGGTCCCCCATGGGAATCGAACCCACAACCCTGGCGTTGCAAACACCATGCTCTACCAACTGAGCCACACGGGACCCCACATAATTTTCACTTTTACTCTATGGTCGGCGGGGTTGGTTTCCATGGCTGTGTGTCCCAAACGACGCCCTATTCCCTATATAGTGCACTACTTTTGTACAGGGTCCATAGGGCTCTGGTCATAAGTAGTGCACTATGTAGGGTATAAGTGTGCCATTTGGTTTTTACACTATGAGTTGAAGCATTATTCTGTCATGTGTGCAAAGGGGGTAACTTAAACAGAAGATCTGAGCCTTGTATTAAATATTAGAATTTTTATTGAGCATGTTTTTTGTTTGTTTGTTTTTTTTGTTTTGTTAGCATGTTTTTGTATGAACCTGGATATGATAAACATTGTGATTCTAAAGTCACTGACTACGCAGTTTATTACAACAGTTTGTTGTTTCTACATCTACAGTAGCTAAACACGTGACCCACCACCTCTATTGGACAGACCACCTCTATTAGACAGACCACCTCTATTAGACAGACCACCTCTATTAGACAGACCACCTCTATTAGACAGACCACCTCTATTAGACAGACCACCTCTATTAGACAGACCACCTCTATTAGACAGACCACCTCTATTAGACAGACCACCTCTATTAGACAGACCATTAGACCGCTGCAGTTCGTTGTTTCTACATCTACAGTAGCTAAACACGTGACCCACCACCTCTATTCAGTATTATGTAGCAACATTTAAAAAAATGTTTACATTTTTTTACATGAGATAAAAGTAGAGACTCAGAGCTACAAAATAGTATATAATACACTGCAGTTGAGGAACAATGGGAAAGTAATTCTGCTTTGAAAGTTGATAAAATTGTAACCCCACTTGAGAAAATGACCCTTGAATGTTTTGGTGCACCTACTGGAGAGCTCTCCTTTGTCTACAGCCATTCAGCATCGTTCACATTCTCTTAAGCCTTTAGCCCCACCCATCTCTTTAAGGATTCACATGTGAGGCCATGTGCTAAACAGAGTGAGTAAGGAGACTAAAAACTGGTAAAAGTAGTAGCCTACAATAAGGAAAAACTCCAGGTAAAAAATACACTTTATCTAGTCCTTGGCCTATATCCTAATCTGACTTTAGTGCAGGTCATGTTGTTTTTTCACATTACCATCTCTGGTAAACACACACTACATCAAATAAAATGTATGTTTATTTGTCACATGCCTGGGCTACAGTTGGAGTAAGCGTTACAGTGAAATGGTTACTTTCATAGTGGAGCTAGCTAGCTAAACAATGAAACATAATCCAAACTCTAATGCAGCATTCAAAACAACTGGGAACTCGGAAAAAAATGAGGTGTAAACGGTACAGTGAAATGGTTACTTGCGTAGCACTAGTAATATCAAAAACAGATGGTGTCCAGATAAAAAATAGGCTATAAATATTAGATGACGCTTAGCCAGACACACGTGTCTAAATTGATGTGAAACAAACGCTATAACCAACCCCCAGCTATATCTAGCCAAGTGGATGGGTCACTATTGTCATGACATGTACACATGATCATAAAATACAATTGTCACGGCTGTCTGAAGGATCGGACCAAAATGCAGCGTGTTCATAGTTCCACATATTTATTTATTTGTGAAACGTAATGCAATACATTAAATACTTGAACTAAGAAAAAAACAACAAACCGTGACGCAGAGAGGAAAACACACTACTCAACATTAATCACCCACAAAACCCAGGTGGGACAAACATCAACATAAATTTGACCTCCAATTAGAGGTAACGAGGATCAGCTGCCTCCAATTGGAGGTCAACGCCAAACAACACCAACATAGAAATACAAAACTAGAAACTGAACATAGAAATACAAAAACAGACAAACACCCCCTGTCACGCTCTGACCTACTCTACCATTGAAAGTAATTGTCACGTCCTGACCAGTAAAAGGGGTCGTTTGTAATTGTAGTATGGTCACGGCGTGGCAGGGGATGTTTGTTTTGTGTGTTTTGTTTTTTTTTGGTTCTAGGGGATTTTGGTTCTAGTTTTCTATTTCTATGTTTATTTTCTATGTGTGGCCAAGTATGGCTTCCAATCAGAGGCAGGTGTCTTTCGTTGTCTCTGATTGGAAGCCATACTTAGGCAGCCTGTTTTTTCCTGTGTTTTTGTGGGTGGTTGTTTTCTGTATAGCCTATGTGCCTTATGGAACTGTTTCGTCGTCTGTTTATTTTGTTTTGAGTGTTCTTTCAAATAAAGAAGAAAGATGAGCAATATACCCGCTGCATTTTGGTCACCGTTCATCGACGTGTATGACAGTAACAACTTATTATGACGTGACAACAATAGATAGCCATAATCACCCCCCAGACACACCTGGCTAACTTGATGGGTCATGTCGTCACCTGGCGTAGTGGAGTCTTTTGTTTAGATATGTAGCTAGCTAGCTAGCTAAACAATTAACCATAATCCCAACCCATACAGTACTAGCAATACAAACGTATTGTCATAGCTAGCCACCGTACATGAAATGGTGTAGTATGAATCTGCAGGTAGCTAAAGCTAACCAATTTTGTTCAATGTTAGCTAGCAAGTCAAGACTCTTCCTAGAGCTGGAGACTAGTCAGGATCGAGGGAAAGATGAACGGATAAAAGTACAGAGAGATCCTTGATGAATACCTATTCCAGAGTGCTCAAGTCTTCAGACTGGGGCGAAGGTTCACCTTCCAACAGGACAACGACCATAAGCACACAGTCAAGACAAGTCTCTGAATGTCCTTGAGTTGCCCAGCCAGATCCCTGACTTGAACCCAATCGAACATCTCTGGAGAGACCCTAAAATAGCTGTGCAGCGACGCTCCCCATCCAACCTTGACAGAGCTTGAGAGGATCTGCAGAGAAGAATGGGAGAAACTCCCCAAATACAGGTGTGCCAAGCTTGTATAGTCATACCCAAGAAGACTCAAAGCTGTAATCGCTGCCAAAGGTGCTTCAACAAAGTACTGAGTAAAGGGTCTGAATACTATTGTAAATGTGATATTTAAGTTTTTATTTTAATGCATTTGCAAAAATTTCCAAAACGTCAGTTTTTGCTTTATCATTTTGGGGTTACGTGTGTAGATTGATGAGAGGAAAAAACTATTTCATCAATTTTAGATAAAGGCTGTAACGTAACAAAATGGGGAAAAGGTCAAGGGGTCTGAATACTTTCCGAATGCACCATATATAGGTCTTGGATGGCAGGAAGCTTGGCCCCAATGATGAACTGGGCCGTACGCACTTCCCTCTGTGGCACCTTGTGGTCGGATGCCAGGCAGTTGCCATACCAGGCAGTGATGTAACCGGTCAGGATGCTCTCGATGGTGCAGCTGTAGAACCTTTTGGAGGATCTGGGGACCCATGCCAAATCTTTTCAGTTTCCTGAGGGGGAAAAGGCGTTGTCGTGCCCTCTTCACGACTGTCTTGGTGTGTTTGGACCATTCTAGTTTGTTGTTGATGTGGACATCAAGGAACTTGAAGCTCTCAACCTGCTCCACTACAGCCCCGTTGATGAGAATGGGGGCGTGGTCAGCCCTCCTTTTCCTGTAGTCCACAATCATCTCCTTTGTCTTGATCACATTAAGGGAAAGGTTGTTGTCCTGACACCACACTGCCAGGTCTCTGACCTCCTCCCTATAGGCTGTCTCATCATTGTCGGTGACACTGTTGTGTTGTCAGCAAACTTAATGATGGTGTTGGAGTTGTGCTTGGCCATGCAGTCGTGGGTGAACAGGGAGTACAGGAGGGGACTGAGCATGCACCTCTGAGGGGCCCCAGTGTTGAGGATCAGCGTGGAAAATGTGTTATTGCCTAGTCTTACCACCTGGGGGCGGCCCGTCAGGAAGTCCAGGATCCAATTGCAGAGGGAGATGTTTAGTCCCAGGGGTCCTTAGCTTAGTGATGAGCTTTGAAGGCACTATGGTGTTGAACACTGAGCTGTAGTCAATGAACAGCATTCTCACATAGGTTTTCCTTTTGTCCAGGTCGGAAAATGCAATGCGGAGTGCAATTGAGATTGAATCATCTGTGTGTCGTTCAAAAAGCCAGTCTTTCATTTTATTACCTGTCCGGTCATATCATTTTATTACCTGTCCGGTCTTATCATTTTATTACCTGTCCGGTCATATCATTTTATTACCTGTCCGGTCATATCATTTTATTACCTGTCCGGTCAAATCATTTTATTACCTGTCCGGTCAAATCATTTTGTTACCTGTCCGGTCAAATCATTTTATTACCTGTCCGGTCATATCATTTTATTACCTGTCCGGTCATATCATTTTATTACCTGTCCGGTCAAATCATTTTATTACCTTTCCGGTCATATCAGAAATGTCAATGTCGTCCAATAGTACACTCAAATAAATATTTAGCACTTATTAGCAAATTATTAGTGTATTGGTGGTGTACATCTTATATAAAATGCCATTTTATTCTCTGGAAAATATTAACATGTACATTTTGTACAGTGCATTTTTTGTTGACATGAGTTTGCTCAAAGCGTGATGAGGAGAGGCAAATATACTTGTGTATGAGAGTCAATACAGCAGCATTAACGTTTGCCTTGCATTTTTATATTTAACCTTTATTTAACTAGGCAGGTCAGTTAAGAACAAATTCTTATTTACAATGACGGCCTACCCAGTGCCAAACCCTAACAACGCTGGGCCAATTGTGCACGCCCTATGAGGCCTCCCAATCACGGCCGGCTGTGATACAGCCTGGAATCGAACCAGTGTCTGTAGTGACATCTCTAGACTGCTGTGCCACTCAAGAGCCCCATGCAGTCATTAAAAGAAGTCAACCGGCAGAATTGTGTCCAGAGTTTTCCCGTCCCTTCCACTAGAGCACGACCCAGAACACGACCCCAGAACACGACCCCAGAACACGACCCCAGAGCACGACCCCAGAGCACGACCCCAGAACACGACCCAGAACATGACCCCAGAGTATGACCCAGAACACAACCCAGAACACAACCCCAGAACACGACCCCAGAACACGACCCAGAACATGACCCCAGAGTATGACCCAGAACACAACCCAGAACACAACCCCAGAACACGACCCCAGAACACGACCCAGAACATGACCCCAGAGTATGACCCCAGAACACGACCCAGAACACAACCCCAGAACACGACCCAGAACACAACCCCAGAGCACGACCCAGAACACAACCCCAGAGCACGACCCAGAACACGACCCCAGATCACGACCCCAGAACACGACCCCAGAGCACGACCCCAGAGCACGACCCCAGAACACGACCGAGAGTACGACCCAGAACACGACCCCAGAGCACGACCCCAGAACACGACCCAAGAGCACGACCCCAGAAAGGTACCGGTACAGAACCAATTACACATGCACTTACCAGAGGTAGAAATCTACATTTTGACATTACATTTAACAGGTTATCTTGAGCCAGTCTCCTACAGCAGGAAAATAATCATGCAGTAACAGGAATGCACATTATTATGTGGATTATAATTAATGGACATTTGTATAGCGGGAGGGAGGGATGGAGGAGAGAGCATGGAGGGAGGGAGGGATGGAGGAGAGAGCATGGGGGAGAGAGGGAGGGAGCGAGGGAGGGAGGGAGGGGCGAGGGATGGAGGGAGGGAGGGATAGAGGGAGCGAAGAATGGAGGGAGGAAGCGAGGGAGGGAGGGAAGGAGGGAGGGAGCGAGGGAGGGAGCGAGGGGGGTGGGGGAGGGAGCGAGCGAGGGAGGGAGGGAAGGAGGGAGGGAGCGAGGGAGGGAGCGAGTGGGGTGGTGGAGGAAGTGAGGGAGCGAGGGAGGTGGGGGATGGGAAGTAGTGAGGGATGAGTGAGGTGGGGGATGGGAAGTAGTGAGGGATGAGTGAGGTGGGGGATGGGAAGTAGTGAGGGATGAGTGAGGTGGGGGATGGGAAGTAGTGAGGGATGAGTGAGGTGGGGGATGGGAAGTAGTGAGGGATGAGTGAGGTGGGGGATGGGAAGTAGTGAGGGATGAGTGAGGTGGGGGATGGGAAGTAGTGAGGGATGGAGTGAGGTGGGGGATGGGAAGTAGTGAGGGATGAGTGAGGTGGGGGATGGGAAGTAGTGAGGGATGGAGTGAGGTGGGGATGGGAAGTAGTGAGGGATGGAGTGAGGTGGGGATGGGAAGTAGTGAGGGATGAGTGAGGTGGGGGATGGGAAGTAGTGAGGGATGGAGTGAGGTGGGGGATGGGAAGTAGTGAGGGATGGAGTGAGGTGGGGGATGGGAAGTAGTGAGGGATGAGTGAGGTGGGGGATGGGAAGTAGTGAGGGATGAGTGAGGTGGGGGATGGGAAGTAGTGAGGGATGAGTGAGGTGGGGGATGGGAAGTAGTGAGGGATGAGTGAGGCGGGGGATGGGAAGTAGTGAGGGATGAGTGAGGTGGGGGATGGGAAGTAGTGAGGGATGAGTGAGGTGGGGGATGGGAAGTAGTGAGGGATGAGTGAGGTGGGGGATGGGAAGTAGTGAGGATGGAGTGAGGTGGGGGATGGGAAGTAGTGAGGGATGGAGTGAGGTGGGGATGGGAAGTAGTGAGGGATGGAGTGAGGTGGGGGATGGGAAGTAGTGAGGGATGGAGTGAGGTGGGGGATGGGAAGTAGTGAGGGATGAGTGAGGTGGGGGATGGGAAGTAGTGAGGGATGAGTGAGGTGGGGGATGGGAAGTAGTGAGGGATGAGTGGAGGTGAGGTGGGGGATGGGAAGTAGTGAGGATGAGTGAGGTGGGGATGGGAAGTAGTGAGGGATGGAGTGAGGTGGGGGATGGGAAGTAGTGAGGGATGGAGTGAGGTGGGGGATGGGAAGTAGTGAGGGATGAGTGAGGTGGGGGATGGGAAGTAGTGAGGGATGAGTGAGGTGGGGGATGGGAAGTAGTGAGGGATGAGTGAGGTGGGGGATGGGAAGTAGTGAGGGATGAGTGAGGTGGGGGATGGGAAGTAGTGAGGGATGAGTGAGGTGGGGGATGGGAAGTAGTGAGGGATGGAGTGAGGTGGGGGATGGGAAGTAGTGAGGGATGGGAGTGAGGTGGGGGATGGGAAGTAGTGAGGGATGAGTGAGGTGGGGGATGGGAAGTAGTGAGGGATGAGTGAGGTGGGGGATGGGAAGTAGTGAGGGATGGAGTGAGGTGGGCGATGGGAAGTAGTGAGGGATGAGTGAGGTGGGTGATGGGAAGTAGTGAGGGATGAGTGAGGTGGGGGATGGGAAGTAGTGAGGGATGAGTGAGGTGGGGGATGGGAAGTAGTGAGGGATGAGTGAGGTGGGGGATGGGAAGTAGTGAGGGATGAGTGAGGTGGGGGATGGGAAGTAGTGAGGGATGGAGTGAGGTGGGGGATGGGAAGTAGTGAGGGATGGAGTGAGGTGGGGGATGGGAAGTAGTGAGGGATGAGTGAGGTGGGGGATGGGAAGTAGTGAGGGATGAGTGAGGTGGGCGATGGGCGATAGACAGAGATGATATTTTAGTCTTTATCCCTTAATGTCTCTATTTGATTGTAGCCGTGGTGGAGACTTCTGTTGTGTCACTGTTAGCATTATAACATCTGGTTATTATGAAAACTAGGAAACTAAATTATTGTTACTCCACTGTAAAACACTCAGATCTGTTACAGTACAATGTGAAGAAAAAAATGGGTAGCTCATTAATAAACCCATCCATGTTTTAATCCACTGTTAATCTACAATTAATCCACTGAATAAAATATTACCCAAGTTTGACTGATACAGTTACTCTCACTTGATAGCAATTTACACACAGAGGTGTTGGGTAAATAAAAGCCAAATCAACATAAAATGTATTTTATTTCAGATCATCGGCTGTGAAAACATTGTGAAGCAGATAGACCCTTTCTGACACACACACACACAAAGAAACGTGCACTACAGAGTTACAACTCTTGACATTCTGGAGATCCCCTCTAGCCATGTATGTTCTGTTCTGGCCAGGGCCTGACTTGACTTTCATTCCACCTTGTTCCCACCTTCTGATTACTGTAACATTGTATTCTGATTACGGTAACATTGTCTTCTGATTATGGTAACATTGTATTCTGATTACGGTAACATTGTCTTCTGATTACGGTAACATTGTATTCTGATTACGGTAACATTGTCTTCTGATTACGGTAACATTGTCTTCTGATTACGGTAACATTGTATTCTGATTACGGTAACATTGTCTTCTGATTACGGTAACATTGTATTCTGATTACGGTAACATTGTATTCTGATTACGGTAACATTGTATTCTGATTACGGTAACATTGTATTCTGATTACGGTAACATTGTATTCTGATTACGGTAACATTGTATTCTGATTACATTAACATTGCCTTCTGATTACGGTAACATTGTATTCTGATTACATTAACATTGCCTTCTGATTACGGTAACATTGTATTCTGATTACAGTAACATTGTCTTCTGATTACGGTAACATTGTCTTCTGATTACGGTAGCATTGTCTTCTTCTGTCTTCTTCTCCTTTGGTGATTGGTCATATAAAATCTGATTACTAGGAGTTAGTGAGTTATGAACGGTAAGGTGGTATAACCGTAAGGTGTTAATAACTATAACCACCTTACCCTTTGTAAGGTGGTTATAACTTTTCATAAGGTGTTAATAACTCACTCCCTCTCAAAAAGAGACCTTTCAGAAGAGGCTTTCCTTAGAAAAGCTAACTTGAGCAGCCCTTGTATCTTGGTATGTAAACGTCCTTAAAAAATGTTTTAACTTGTTGTTGCTTCGTTTGTTTGTTGTTGTTGTTTACATGATGTCCTGCTGGTGCTGTGTAGATTCACTGACCACCTATGGAAGGAGAGGACAGTCAGTCAAGGTTGAGAGGTCAGGCACAGAGAGACAACGTGTATAGATTTGTATTTGACTTGTTTATTGTACCTTTCTTTCAACAGGGAGTCCCATTGAGACCAAGGTCTCTTTCACAAGGGAGCCCTGCATCGTACAATTACACAACTATTTACAAAATACAACAGAATACAAAATACGATAATGAACGAGTCCCCTCATATAAATACCTTGGCATTTGGATCGACGACAAGTTGTCATTTAAAACACGCGGATGAGCTAAACGAAGAAACTGAGACTTAAAACTGGGCTTGTTCTACAGAAATAGATTGCTTGGTTGTAGGAAAACAATTGTTCAGTCAATTTTCCTGTCAGCCTTTGACTATTGGCGACATAATCTATATAAAACGCTGCTGCCACTTTTTTTTAAAACCATTGGATACTGCTTATCATAGGCCACTCCACGTTCTCACGAGTGACATCACTTCCTGCCAGAATCACTGGCGGAGCGCAGCGGGCAGCTTAGCGATTAGAACGTTGGGCCAGTAAGCGAAAGATCGTGGGTTTGAATACCCAAGGTGAAAAATCAGTCGAAGTGCCCTTGAGAAAGGCAATTAATCCTAATTTGCTCCTGGGGAGCCGTACTGCTATGGCTGACCCTGTAAAACAACACCTATCATACTACTATGACTGACCCTGTAAAACAACACCTATCATACTACTATGACTGACCCTGTGTAACAACACCTATCATACTACTATGGCTGACCCTGTACAACAACACCTATCATACTGCTATGGCTGACCCTGTGTAACAACACCTATCATACTACTATGGCTGACCATGTAAAACAACACCTATCATACTACTATTACTGACCCTGTAAAACAACACATTTCACTGCACCTATCATACTACTATGACTGACCCTGTAAAACAACACCTGTCATACTACTATGGCGGACCCTGTACAACAACACCTATCATACTACTATGGCTGACCCTGTAAAACAACACCTATCATACTACTAAGACTGACCCTGTAAAACAACACCTATCATACTACTATGGCTGACCCTGTACAACAACACCTATCATACTACTATGGCTGACCCTGTAAAACAACACCTATCATACTACTATGGCTGACCCTGTAAAACAACACCTATCATACTACTATGGCTGACCCTGTAAAACAACACATTTCACTGCACCTTTACGGTTTATGTCTCACGCTCTGACCTAAGAGAGCTGTTTTTTTCTCTGTTTAGTTAGGTCAGGGTGTGATAGGTGGGTGGGCATTCTATGTGTTTTGATTCTATGTTTTGGCCGTGTATGGTTTCCAATCAGAGGCAGCTGTCTATTGTTGTCTCTGATTGGAAGCCATACTTAGGCAGCCTTTTTCCCACTTGGTTTTCGTGGGTAGTTGTTTTCTGTTTTGTTTGTGTAACCTGACAGAACTGTCGGCTGTTGTTTTGTTTATTTGTCTAAGTGTTCGATTTCATTAAAATACAAAATGAGCACTCAACACGCTTTGCCTTGGTCCCGTTACATTATGTGACGATACAGCATCTTATTTCTCTCTTTATTTATGCAACAGTACCATCTATTCATTTACATATCTCTCTTGCAGAAATTACCATATTACTTCACATCGCTCCTGACCCACGGAGGTAGAAAATACCTTACTGGCTCACAGGAACGAATAACTCTTGAAATTCCTTTGGTAAACTACCGATTTAGGTTAAACAAGGTGTTTGTTTTTTATTAAGGAACAATTTTCAGAGTTACCCCTTATAATTAGACGTACTAGTTCCTTTTGGGAAGTTTAGGATATTGGTAACGAATGTACGTGTTTTCTTTTTTTATCGTTCTAATTGCATTGTTGTATTTGTTGTATTTGTTGTATTTGTCATGACACTGCCGTTATCTGAACTCTTTCCTTTATTATGTACCTTGTTTTTTCTGCTGCTTTTTTTTTTTTTTTTGTGAAACAGGGCTCTCTTCCGAAAGAGACATGGTCTCAAAGGGACTTTCCTGTGAAAATAAAGGTTAAATAAATACAATAAAATACATATAGATATACTGGAGACAAGGACAGTTAAAGTGTGGACAGGACAGTGACTATACAACTGTAGTTTAGTGTGAACAATAGTGTGTCCTCCAGGGTTCAGTCAATTCAGGAAGTAAAATATAAATTCAGGAAGTAAAATGTAAATCCAGGAAGTAAAATTAAATTCCAATTCCTAATTCTCGTCAATGGTTTTCTTTTTTGTTGTTGTAATTTACCCCCTTTTTCTCCCCAATTTCGTGATTTCCAATAGCGATCCAATTACGATCTTGTCTCATCGCTGCAACTCCTCAACGGGTTCGGGAGGTGAAGGTCGAGTCATGCATCCTCCGAAACAGGACCCGCCAAACCTCGCTTCTTAACACCCGCCCGCTTAACCCGGAAGCACCGTTCAACTGATGACCAGGGTCAGCGTGCAGGCACCCAGCCCGCCACAAGGAGTCGCTGGAGCGCGATGAGCCAAGTAAAGCCCCCCCCCCCCCCCCCTCGGCCAAACCCTCCCCTAACCCAGACGACGCCGGGCCAATTGTGTACCGCCCTATGGGACTTTCGGTTACGGCCGGTTGTGACAGCCTGGGATCGAACCCGGGTCTGTAGTAACGCATCAAACATTGCACCACTCGGGAGACCGTCTCAACGCTTTTCTATTAAGAAAATGTTTAATTGGAATCAGGAATTTCTGTTCACTTCATGAATTGTCTGAAGTGAAATTATATTGACCCGAACTCTGGTGACCTCTGTACATCTCTTAACTGTGAGGAGACGGTGAGATGCTCAGAGGTAGGGTAGAGTCATCAGGTCTAGTACTGAGGTGTTCCGGATAGGAGAAGTGACTTCATTAAAGGTAGTTGGTAAACAGTTGAGATATAAACTGTACTTACACACAGAACACTAGCACCTTCTCTCAATTCATATTTAATCTAGATCAAAATGTATTAATTAAATGACTGTAAGGCTATGAAATGCTATTTCCAAGTGTAAAATAACACCCTATTCCCTATATAGTGTGCTACTTTTGACCAGAGTCCTGGGCCCCTGGTAGTGCACTATGAAGGGGATATGGAGTTATTTAGGATGGGGCCTATATTGGTCCATAGTGTCTTCTGTTTTTGTCGGTTCTGTCTGTTTAGCTCACCTCTCCATCGCGGGTTTCGATGGTCTTGATCAGAACAGTCTTCTTGGAGTGGACCTCTGATGAACGGCCAACGTCTGGGCTGGTCTCTGCAGGGAGAGGACAGAGGTAACACAACCTCAGTCTAACCTTAGACTCAACTCTCAGGCTTAAGGAGATTTGAAAAAGATGTCAACTCAAGACTAACCAATTATCTCTAGGCTGATGTTTTGAATGGAAAGTATAGACCACAAGTAAGACTATCTCAACCTAACCTAGCCACAACCTGATCAAACCACAACTTAACCCCCAAAACAACCTTAGTCTCAGCAGAGAGGAGATAGGCCCGCGAGGCTGAGGTCAAAACAACCACAAGCTAACCCAAAAGCCACAGTTGATTTATGACATCCTTAATCAATATTAATTAAGTCTAATCGTGCTCCATTATTTTCATTTGGCTGGCAAACAAGACATACCGTGATCTTTGAATTTTCAATATCTGAAACGCATCCACTGTCAACCTATTTTCAGATGCCGCTTCTCCCCCTTGTGGTAAAATGTGACGCTGAGGAAACGTGTTCTCACCTCTGAATCCAATAGTGGAATATGTTGAGGCAGCAGAGTGGGCAGCAGAGTGGGCAGCAGAGTGGGCAGCAGAGTGGGAGCCAGATACAGTGATGCTGGGCGAAGACAGAGAGAAGACAAAACATACAGGAAATGACAGGTTAGATATCTATTTGGATTGTTTGGATTGTTTGAAAGTCCCTGCAAAACAATCTATTGTGGCTGATTCCATTCATGATGACCTCCCTCGACCTAACTTTACCCTGGCTCTATCGCAATGTGTCTTTTGCAATTCCTTGCATCTTATCTCCTCCCTCCTTCTCAACAGTAACGGGGAAGAGGAAGAGGAAGTCTATCCTACCAGGAAGAGTTTTAATATCTGCCCTTTGAATCAGCTGTTGTATTTTCCGAGGAGAAAAGCCTGCACTTATTTAAAAAATATGGTACTTATTGTTTTATCTATAAAATGTGTTGCACAACTAACTTCATTTGTTTTGATCAATTTATACATGCATTTTGGGATCCCTCCCCCTACTCCTCCCCTCTCTCTTCTCTACCCCTCCCCCTACTCCTCCCCTCTCTCTTCTCTCCCCCTCCCCTGCACCTCCCCTCTCTCTTCTCTACCCCTCCCCCTACTCCTCCCCTAACCTCTTCTCTACCCCTCCCCCTACTCCTCCCCTCTCTCTTCTCTACCCCTCCCCCTACTCCTCCCCTCCCTCTTCTCTACCCCTCCCCCTACTCCTCCCCTCTCTCTTCTCTATCCCTCCCCCTACTCCTCCCCTCTCTCTTCTCTATCCCTCCCCCTACTCCTCCCCTCCCCTCCCTCTTCTCTACTTCTCCCCCTACCCCTCCCTCTACTCCTCCCCTAACCCCTTCTCTACCCCTCCCCCTACTCCTCCCCTCCCTCTTCTCTGCCCCTCCCCCTAATCCTCCCCTTCTCTGCCTCTTCTCTACCCCTCCCTCTACTTATCCCTCTCTCCTACCGGCTCTCCTCTCCCTCCAGTAGTTTCCTGTAGGTGGCGATCTCTATATCCAGGGCCATCTTGACATTGAGGAGGTCCTGGTACTCTCTGAGGTGACGAGCCATCTCATCCTTCATCTTAGCGATCTCAGCCTCCAGACGGGTGACGGAGTCCTGGTAACCTCCAGCCTCGTTTCCCAGACGATCCTCCATCTCCCTCATCTGCCTCAGCAGAGACTCGTTCTGTAGGGGAGGGAGGGAGAGAGGGAGAGAGGGAGAGAGGGAGGGAGAGAGAGAGAGAGAGAGAGAGAGAGAGAGAGAGAGAGAGATAGAGAGAGAGAGATGATTACATAAACAGAAAGGTAGGTAAACAGGTATCATAGTTAGATTGAGAGGGGAAATGGTGGAGAGGTGATTGAAGTGATGATAGGTTAGGGAATTGTCCTTATGTGTGTACTACTCCCCACATATTTAAAACCAATGGACTGTCAAATACAAGAAGGGAAGTTTACACTTAATCCAGGAGGATCTAGAGTATGATCTATTAATAGTCCAGGAGAACATAGAGCAGGATGAAATAATATAGCGTAGGATGTAGTAATATAAAGTAGGGTGTAGTAATATAGAGTAGGATGTAGTAATATAGAGTAGGGTGTAGTAATATAGAGTAGGGTGTAGTAATATAGAGTAGGGTGTAGTAATATAGAGTAGGGTGTAGTAATATAGAGTAGGATGTAGTAATATAGAGTAGGGTGTAGTAATATAGAGTAGGATGTAGTAATATAGAGTAGGGTGTAGTAATATAGAGTAGGGTGTAGTAATATAGAGTAGGGTGTAGTAATATAGAGCAGGGTGTAGTAATATAGAGCAGGGTGTAGTAATATAGAGCAGGGTGTAGTAATATAGAGTAGGGTGTAGTAATATAGAGCAGGATGTAGTAATATAGAGCAGGGTGTAGTAATATAGAGCAGGGTGTAGTAATATATAGTAGGGTGTAGTAATATAGAGTAGGGTGTAGTAATATAGAGTAGGATGTAGTAATATAGAGTAGGGTGCAGTAATATAGAGTAGGGTGTAGTAATATAGAGTAGGGTGTAGTAATATAGAGTAGGGTGTAGTAATATATAGTAGGGTGTAGTAATATAGAGTAGGGTGCAGTAATATAGAGTAGGGTGTAGTAATATAGAGTAGGGTGTAGTAATATAGAGCAGGGTGTAGTAATATAGAGCAGGGTATAGTAATATAGAGCAGGATGTAGTAATATATAGTAGGGTGTAGTAATATAGAGTAGGGTGTAGTAATATAGAGTAGGATGTAGTAATATAGAGCATGGTGTAGTAATATAGAGCAGGGTGTAGTAATATAGAGTAGGGTGTAGTAATATAGAGCAGGGTGTAGTAATATATAGTAGGGTGTAGTAATATATAGTAGGGTGTAGTAATATAGAGTAGGGTGTAGTAATATAGAGTAGGATGTAGTAATATAGAGTAGGGTGTAGTAATATAGAGCAGGATGTAGTAATATAGAGTAGGGTGTAGTAATATAGAGTAGGGTGTAGTAATATAGAGCAGGGTGCAGTAATATAAAGTAGGGTGTAGTAATATAGAGTAGGGTGTAGTAATATAGAGTAGGGTGTAGTAATATAGAGCAGGGTGTAGTAATATAGAGTAGGGTGTAGTAATATAGAGCAGGATGTAGTAATATAGAGCAGGGTGTAGTACTATAGAGTAGGGTGTAGTAATATAGAGCAGGATGTAGTAATATAGAGCAGGGTGTAGTAATATAGAGTAGGGTGTAGTAATATAGAGCAGGGTGTAGTAATATAGAGTAGGGTGTAGTAATATAGAGTAGGATGTAGTAATATAGAGTAGGATGTAGTAATATATAGTAGAGTGTAGTAATATATAGTAGGGTGTAGTAATATAGAGTAGGATGTAGTAATATAGAGTAGGGTGTAGTAATATAGAGTAGGGTGTAGTAATATAGAGCAGGATGTAGTAATATAGAGCAGGGTGTAGTAATATAGAGTAGGGTGCAGTAATATAGAGCAGGGTGTAGTAATATAGAGCAGGGTGTAGTAATATAGAGCAGGGTGTAATAATATAGAGTAGGGTGTAGTAATATAGAGTAGGGTATAGTAATATAGAGTAGGATGTAGTGTGTGGTAATAGAAAGTAGGGTGTAGTAATATAGAGTAGGATGTAGTAATATAGAGTAGGGTGTAGTAATATAGAGTAGGGTGTAGTAATATAGAGTAGGGTGCAGTAATATAGAGCAGGGTGTAGTAATATAGAGTAGGGTGTAGTAATATAGAGTAGGGTGTAGTAATATAGAGCAGGGTGTAGTAATATAGAGCAGGATGTAGTAATATAGAGTAGGGTGTAGTAATATACAGTAGGGTGTAGTAATATAGAGTAGGGTGTAGTAATATAGAGCAGGGTGTAGTAATATAGAGTAGGGTGCAGTAATATAGAGCAGGGTGTAGTAATATAGAGCAGGGTATAGTAATATAGAGCAGGATGTAGTAATATAGAGTAGGGTGTAGTAATATAGAGCAGGGTGTAGTAATATAGAGTAGGGTGTAGTAATATAGAGCAGGGTGTAGTAATATAGAGTAGGGTGCAGTAATATAGAGCAGGGTGTAGTAATATAGAGCAGGGTATAGTAATATAGAGCAGGATGTAGTAATATAGAGTAGGGTGTAGTAATATAGAGTAGGGTGTAGTAATATAGAGTAGGGTGCAGTAATATAGAGTAGGATGTAGTAATATAGAGCAGGGTGTAGTAATATAGAGTAAGGTGTAGTAATATAGAGTAGGGTGTAGTAATATAGAGTAGGGTGTAGTAATGTAGAGTAGGGTGTAGCAATATAGAGTAGGGTGCAGTAATAAAGAGCAGGGTGTAGTAATATAGAGCAGGGTATAGTAATATAGAGCAGGGTGTAGTAATATAGAGCAGGGTATAGTAATATAGAGCAGGATGTAGTAATATAGAGTAGGGTGTAGTAATATAGAGTAGGGTGTAGTAATATAGAGCAGGGTGTAGTAATATAGAGTAGGGTGCAGTAATATAGAGCAGGGTGTAGTAATATAGAGTAGGGTGTAGTAATATAGAGCAGGATGTAGTAATAGGTAGGTAGTAATATAGAGTAGGGTGTAGTAATATAGAGTAGGGTGTAGTAATATAGAGTAGGGTGTAGTAATATAGAGCAGGGGTGTAGTAATATAGAGTAGGGTTGTAGTAATATAGAGTAGGATTAGTAATATAGAGTAGGGTGTAGTAGTATAGAGTAGGGTGTAGTAATATAGAGTAGGGGTGTAGTAATATAGGTAGGGTGTAGTAATATAGAGCAGGTGTTAGTAATATAGAAGCAGGTGTAGTAATATGAGTAGGAGTGTAGTAATATAGTGTAGGTAGGGGTAGTAATATAGTGTAGGGTGTAGTATATAGAGGCAGGGTGTAGTATATAGAGTAGGGTGCAGTAATATAGAGCAGGGTGTTAGTAATATAGAGTAGGTGTAGTAATATAGAGCAGGATGTAGTAATATAGAGTTGGGGTAGTAATATAGAGTAGGGTGTAGTAATATAGATTAGGGTGTAGTAATATTAGAGCCGGGTGGTAGATAAATAGAGTAGGGGTAGTAATATAGTGTAGGTAGGGGTAGTAATATAGTGTAGGTAGGGGTAGTAATATAGTGTAGGTAGGGGTAGTAATATAGTGTAGGGTGTAGTAATATAGAGTAGGGTGTAGTAATATAGAGCAGGGTGTAGTAATATAGAGCAGGGTGTAGTAATATAGAGTAGGATGTAGTAATATAGAGTAGGGTGTAGTAATATAGAGTAGGGTGTAGTAATATATAGTAGGGTGTAGTAATATATAGTAGGGTGTAGTAATATAGTAGGATGTAGTAATAGAGTGCTTACGGTTCCCTTGAGAGAGTCGATCTCACAGGTGTAGGACTGGATCTGATGCCTGAACTCCATGCTCTCCTGTTTGGCCTGTCTCAGAGCATCGTTGTTCTTGTTCACAGCCTGGTTCAGGTCTGACACCTGGAGAGGAGGTGGAGACATGGGTTAGAATAGATGCTACTGTCACTGTGTAGTGGTGCTGATGTAGTTAGCTTAGCTACTGTCACTGTGTAGTGGTGCAGATGAAGTTAGCTTAGCTACTGTCACTGTGTAGTGGTGCCGATGTAGTTAGCTTAGCTACTGTCACTGTGTAGTGGTGCAGATGTAGTTAGCTTAGCTACTGTCACTGTGTAGTGGTGTCGATGTTGTTAGCTTAGCTACTGTCACTGTGTAGTGGTGCCGATGTAGTTAGCTTAGCTACTGTCACTGTGTAGTGGTGCCGATGTAGTTAGCTTAGCTACTGTCACTGTTTAGTGGTGCCGATGTAGTTAGCTTAGCTACTGTCACTGTTTAGTGGTGCTGATGTAGTTAGCTTAGCTACTGTCACAGTCCACATATCAATATTCAGTTGTAGCTCATCTAGCGCTGCTTTGCGTACTGGCAATCACACACAGATAATGTTGGGATTTTATCATGTTCTGCACCAGGGTTGGAGTCGATTTCATTTAAATTCCAATTCCAATTCCAATTTAATTAATTAAATGAATTGAATCAAAATAAACTCCAAGTCTGTTGTGTACGGTCCTAAGATAATTTATCTGAACCATCCTGATGGACAAACCTCTCTAACTATGACCCCACTGTCACTACCCACCCATATTGTCAGTGTTTACTTTGGACTTGTACCAGTCCTCAGTACTGTACCATATTATATAATACTAGTGTGTATTATAGATGGTGTTTACCTTGGACTTGTACCAGTCCTCAGTACTGAACCATATTATATAATACTAGTGTGTATTATAGGTGGTGTTTACCTTAAACTTGTATCAGTCCTCAGAAATGTACCATACTATATAATACTAGTGTGTATTATAGATGGTGTTTACCTTAGACTTGTACCAGTCCTCAGTACTGTACCATATTATATAATACTAGTGTGTATTATAGATGGTGTTTACCTTAGACTTGTACCAGTCCTCTGCCTCTGAGATGTTCTTGGCTGCGATGCCCTCGTACTGCATACGGATGTCCCTGAGGGCAGCGGTCAGGTCTGGTTTGGACATGTCCATCTGGACCTGCACGGATGTCTCCTGCATCTGGCTCGTGAGCTCATGAATCTCCTGCAGGGGGTACGAGGTCAGAGGTTAGGGGTTAAAGGTCAGGGGGTCAGAGGTTAGGTGTTTTAGGTCAGGTGTTAAAGGTCAGGGGGTCAGAGGTTAGGTGTTTTAGGTCAGGGGTTAAAGGTCAGGGGGTCAGAGGTTAGGTGTTTTAGGTCAGGTGTTAAAGGTCAGGGGGTCAGAGGTTAGGTGTCATAGGGGTCGACTAGAGCTGTATCAGAATGGTTTTATAGGTAAGAATCAGAATCGCTGCTACAGTGGATATTCTTCGTAGTCATATAAAACAGGGTTTTATTTGGATTACTAGCCTTTGTGAAGACAGGTTCTGATGAAGGCTGAAACGTCAAGCTTTTTATAGTTGCTTTAATAAAATAATACGGTTTTTAATGGTGAGCGAGCTTTGTGCCTTTTTATTTTTTAAGGATCTTTTAGCATAATCAGCTACTTCTTTCCTTAACTTTCGTGAGTCCTTCAATATACAGGACAAAACCCCTGGCTCCTACGAGACACAGACAGGACAAAACCCTGGCTCCTACGAGACACAGACAGGACAAAACCCTGGCTCCTACGAGACACAGACAGGACAAAACCCTGGCTCCTACGAGACACAGACAGGACAAAACCCCTGGCTCCTACGATCCATAGACAGGACAAAACCCCTTGCTCCTACGAGACACAGACAGGACAAAACCCCTGGCTCCTACGATACACAGACAGGACAGAAACCCTGGCTCCTACGAGACACAGACAGGACAAAACCCTGGCTCCTACGAGAATCAGACAGGACAAAACCCTGGCTCCTACGAGACACAGACAGGACAAAACCCTGGCTCCTACGAGACACAGACAGGACAAAACCCCTGGCTCCTACGAGACACAGACAGGACAAAACCCCTGGCTCCTACGATACATAGACAGGACAGAAACCCTGGCTCCTACGATACATAGACAAGACAGAAACCCTGGCTCCTACGATACACAGACAGGACAAAACCCTGGCTCCTACGAGACACAGACAGGACAAACCCCTGGCTCCTATGATCCACAGACAGGACAAAACCCCTATCTCCTACGAGACACAGACAGGACAAAACCCTGGCTCCTACGATACACAGACAGGACCAAACCCTGGCTCCTACGAGACACAGACAGGACAAAACCCCTGGCTCCTACACTACACAGACAGGACAAAACCCTGGCTCCTACGATCCACAGACAGGACAAAACCCTGGCTCCTACGAGACACAGACAGGACAAAACCCCTGGCTCCTACGAAACACAGACAGGACCAATGGTCTCTCTCTCTCTCTCTCTCGCTCTCTCTCTGTCCTACATAGAAAGGACCAATGGTCTCTCTCTCTGTCCTACATTGACAGGACCACTGGTCTCTCTCTCTCTCTCTCTCTCTCTCTCTCTGTCCTACGTAGACAGGACTAATGGTCTCTCTCTCTCTGTCTCTCTCTGTCCTACATAGACAGGACCAATGGTCTCTCTCTCTCTCTCTCTCTCTCTCTCTCTCTGTCCTACGTAGACAGGACTAATGGTCTCTCTCTCTCTGTCCTACATAGACAGGAGCAATGGTCTCTCTTTCTGCCCTAAATATTTCCCAGCTGCTAGTCTCTCTCTCTCATGGTTTAATTTTAGCTGTGCATCTGTTGAACAATGTTACAGTGGGCCCTCCATGTCACAGGCCCATCTGACACTCTGCCTTAACCAAGCCAGGCCAAGCCAAGCCAGGTCAGGCCAAGCCAGGTCAGGCCAGGCCAGCATAGCACTAAATTCCAAATGTTAGAAGAGACAGCATGACAGGATCTGGCTTTAGAAACCAGATCAAGTTCCTCCATCCATTGTGCACTGTGTAACTGTACGTGTGTGTGTGTGTGTGTGTGTGTGTGTGTGTGTGTGTGTGTGTGTGTGTGCGTGCGTGCGTGCGTGCGTGCGTGCGTGTGGTGGTGGTGGTGTGTGTGTGTGTGTGTGTGTGTGTGTGTGTGTGTGTGCGTGCGTGCGTGCGTGCGTGTGGTGGTGGTGGGGTGTGTGTGTGTGTGTGTGTGTGTGTGTGTGTGTGTGTGCGTGCGTGCGTGCGTGCGTGCGTGCGTGTGGTGGTGGTGGTGTGTGTGTGTGTGTGTGTGTGTGTGTGCGCGTGTTTTGCCCAGAATGTTCTGGCTACCATAGGAGTGAGTGTCACATATATGATCCACTCGCTATAGAAATGATGCCCTATGCGTTTAGAAACGAGGAAAGTCCCACACACTGTGCAGGATATGACTGTATGGATAGAGCTGCATGATTAGAGCTGTATTGTTGGAAATGTATGGTTAGATATGTATAGTAGCTAGTAGTAGAGTAGCTGGGAGTATAGTAGCTGGGAGTACAGTAGCTGGGAGTATAGTAGCTAGTAGGTATACTAGATGGGAGTATAGCAGCTGGGAGTATAGTAGCTGGGAGTATAGTAGCTAGTAGGTATACTAGATGGGAGTATAGTAGCTGGGAGTATAGTAGCTAGTAGGTATACTAGATGGGAGTATAGTAGCTGGGAGTATAGTAGCTGGGAGTATAGTAGCTAGTAGGTACACTAGATGGGAGTATAGTAGCTGGGAGTATAGTAGCTAGTAGGTATAGTAGCTGGGAGTATAGTAGCTGGGAGTATAGTAGCTGGGAGTATAGTAGCTGGGAGTATAGTAGCTAGAAGGTATAGTAGCTGGGAGTATAGTAGCTGGGAGTATAGTAGCTAGTAGGTATACTAGCTGGGAGTATAGTAGCTGGGAGTATAGTAGCTGGGAGTATAGTAGCTAGTAGGTATACTAGATGGGAGTATAGTAGCTGGGAGTATAGTAGCTGGGAGTATAGTAGCTGGGAGTATAGTAGCTGGGAGTATAGTAGCTGGAAGTATAGTAGCTGGAAGTATAGTAGCTGGGAGTATAGTAGCTGGAAGTATAGTAGCTGGGAGTATAGTAGCTGGGAGTATAGTAGCTGGGAGTGTAGTAGCTAGTAGGTATAGTAGCTGGGAGTATAGTAGCTGGGAGTATAGTAGCTGGGAGAATAGTAGCTAGTAGGTATAGTAGCTGGGAGTATAGTAGCTAGGAGTACCATATATATATATATATATGATACTGCAACTCACTGTATCTCCAAGGGTATATATTTACACAAAGGGTTGGTGTCAGCAACATTATATAACATTATACATTATATAAGGTTCACCCATGAACATTTTGAGCAGAAAGAACAGCTGGAGTCTGACTGGTGTATTGAAGGGTAGAATGTGAGAAAGAAGGCAGGGGAACTGATGGGGTTGAACTTTAGTGTAAATAAGCCTTGTCCCTTAGGGAATGGCCCATAGGGAATGGCCCATATGGAATGGCCCTTAGGGAATATCCCTTATGGAATGGCCCATAGGGAATGGCCCATATGGAATGGCCCATAGGGAATGGCCCATAGGGAATGGCCCATAGGGAATGGCCCATATGGAATGGCCCATAGGGAATGGCCCATAGGGAATGGCCCATAGGGAATGGCCCATAGGGAATGGCCCATATGGAATGTCCCATAGGGAATGGCCCATATGGAATGGCCCATAGGGAATGTCCCATAGGGAATGGCCCATAGGGAATGGCCCATAGGGAATGTCTCATAGGGAATGGCCCATATGGAATGGCCCATAGGGAATGTCCCATAGGGAATGGCCCATATGGAATGGCCCATAGGGAATGTCCCATAGGGAATGGCCCATAGGGAATGGCCCATATGGAATGTCCCATAGGGAATGGCCCATATGGAATGGCCCATAGGGAATGTCCCATAGGGAATGGCCCATAGGGAATGGCCCATAGGGAATGGCCCATAGGGAATGGCCCATAGGGAATGGCCCATAGGGAATGGCCCATAGGGAATGTCTCATAGGGAATGGCCCATAGGGAATGTCTCATAGGGAATGGCCCATAGGGAATGTCCCATAGGGAATGGCCCATAGGGAATGGCCCATAGGGAATGGCCCATAGGGAATGGCCCATAGGGAATGGCCCATAGGGCAGGATCCTATCTCCTGTTTCCACAGCATAAATGTGCTGGTTTGGATATGTTCTGTTCCAATTAACCTTGAGGCATGGTTTGAGCAACTATGGTAGAAGCGTAAACAGGCCGGCCCAGTTCAGTTTGGCCTGGCTTGGCTTAGTAGTGTGAACAGGTTAGGAGTAGTCTCAAAAGGCCATGCAGGACCATACTGACCTCCTCATGAATCTTCTTGAGGAAGGCTATCTCCTCCTGCAGACTCTCAATGCGTCTCTCCAGGTCCAGCCTGGCCAGAGTGGCAGAGTCCACATCCTAGAGAAACAAAACAACAACAGGGGATAGAGTTGACGTTTAGTATTGATGTTTCAGCATAAGGCCTTTCCCAAGACGAGAGCCTACATACTGACACAGATACAGAGAGAGAGACCGAGACAGAGAGACAGAGAGAGAGAGAGAGAGAGAGATAGACAGAGAGACAGACAGAGACAGGGATGGAGAGATAGACACAGAGATAGACACAGAGAGAGACAGAGAGAGAGACAAAGAGATAGAGACAGACACAGAGAGAGACAGAGAGATAGAGGTAGAGACAGAGAGAGAGACAGAGAGAGACAGAGAAGTACACAGAGAGGTAGACAGAGATGAAGACAGAGAGATAGACAGAGATAGACAGAGCGATAGACAGAGAGATAGACAGAGAGATAGACAGAGAGATAGACAGAGCGATAGACAGAGAGATAGACAGAGAGATAGACAGAGAGATAGACAGAGAGATAGACAGAGAGATAGACAGAGAGATAGAGAGAGAGACAGAGAGAGAGATAGACAGAGAGATAGAGAGAGAGACAGAGAGAGAGACAGAGAGATAGACAGAGAGATAGGCAGAGAGATAGGCAGAGAGGTAGACAGAGAGGTAGACAGAGAGGTAGACAGAGAGGTAGACAGAGAGGTAGACAGAGAAATAGATAGAGAGAGAGACAGAGAGATAATGAGAGAGACTCAGAAGTTACTCTAGGGAATAATTGCAGCTTCAGTTCATGTTGGTATCACACTCGGTACTGTCATTATTGATCTAACCTGACTGCATGTATTTCATTGATCATATGGGAAGAGAGAAAGTTCTGAAGGCAGACAAAGAGAGAAATAAGGAGATGGAAAGTGTGACTCACAGCTCTGAAGGCAGACAGGTTGTTCTCTGCCTCTTCCTTCTGGTGGATTTCCTCCTGCAGTCTGGAAAGAGAGAGAGAGAGAGAGAGATTAAAGGAAAGGTTCAATTTGAGTTTAAACAGATTCAAATGCAGCCTTTTCCTCTGTGTTTGTGCCTGTAGGTAGGTACTATGATGGAATAGCAGACTTTACACTGTTAGAACAGCAGACTTTACACTGTTGGAACAGCAGACTTTACACTGTTGGAACAGCAGACTTTACACTGTTGGAACAGCAGACTTTACACTGTTAGAACAGCAGACTTTACACTGTTGGAACAGCAGACTTTACACTGTTAGAACAGCAGACTTTACACTGTTGGAACAGCAGACTTTACACTGTTGGAACAGCAGACTTTACACTGTTAGAACAGCAGACTTTACACTGTTAGAACAGCAGACTTTACACTGTTGGAACAGCAGACTTTACACTGTTGGAACAACAGACTTTACACTGTTGGAACAGCAGACTTTACACTGTTGGAACAGCAGACTTTACACTGTTGGAATAGCAGACTTTACACTGTTGGAACAGCAGACTTTACACTGTTGGAACAGCAGACTTTACACTGTTGGAACAGCAGACTTTACACTGTTGGAACAGCAGACTTTACACTGTTGGAACAGCAGACTTTACACTGTTGGAACAGCAGACTTTACACTGTTGGAACAGCAGACTTTACACTGTTGGAACAGCAGACTTTACACTGTTGGAACAGCAGACTTTACACTGTTGGAACAGCAGACTTTACACTGTTGGAACAGCAGACTTTACACTGTTGGAACAGCAGACTTTACACTGTTGGAACAGCAGACTTACACTGTTGGAACAGCAGACTTTACACTGTTGGAACAGCAGACTTTACACTGTTGGAACAGTAGACTTTACACTGTTGGAACAGCAGACTTTACACTGTTGGAACAGCAGACTTTACACTGTTGGAACAGCAGACTTTACACTGTTGGAACAGCAGACTTTACACTGTTGGAACAACAGACTTTACACTGTTGGAACAGCAGACTTTACACTGATCACACTCCACAGCAGATATAGGCTGGGAAGGAACTATTTTTTGAAAGCAGACAAAGACTCTCAGGGGAGAGTTAATAATGTGCAGTTGTTACTTCATCTTTAAAGCACACTCTCTCTCTCTGTGACGACGGGAATAGAGTCTGGACCCTTCCACAGCCTCTCTCTCTGTGACTACAGGAATAGAGTCTGGACCCTTCCACACTCTCTCTCTCTGTGACTACAGGAATAGAGTCTGGACCCTTCCACAGTCTCTCTCTCTCTCTCTCTGTGACTACAGGAATAGAGTCTGGACCCTTCCACAGTCTCTCTCTCTGTGACTACAGGAATAGAGTCTGGACCCTTCCACAGTCTCTCTCTCTCTGTGACTACAGGAATAGAGTCTGAACCCTTCCACAGTCTCTCTCTCTCTGTGACTACAGGAATAGAGTCTGGACCCTTCCACACTCTCTCTCTCTCTGTGACTACAGGAATAGAGTCTGGACCCTTCCACACTCTCTCTCTCTCTGTGACTACAGGAATAGAGTCTGGACCCTTCCACAGTCTCTCTCTCTCTGTGACTACAGGAATAGAGTCTGGACCCTTCCACAGTCTCTCTCTCTCTGTGACTACAGGAATAGAGTCTGGACCCTTCCACAGTCTCTCTCTCTGTGACTACAGGAATAGAGTCTGGACCCTTCCACACTCTCTCTCTCTGTGACTACAGGAATAGAGTCTGGACCCTTCCACAGTCTCTCTCTCTGTGACTACAGGAATAGAGTCTGGACCCTTCCACACTATCTCTCTCTGTGACTACAGGAAAAGAGTCTGGACCCTTCCACACTCTCTCTCTCTCTCTGTGACTACAGAAATAGAGTCTGGACCCTTCCACAGTCTCTCTCTCTCTCTCTGTGACTACAGGAATAGAGTCTGAACCCTTCCACAGTCTCTCTCTCTCTGTGACTACAGGAATAGAGTCTGGACCCTTCCACAGTCTCTCTCTCTCTCTCTGTGACTACAGGAATAGAGTCTGAACCCTTCCACAGTCTCTCTCTCTCTGTGACTACAGGAATAGAGTCTGGACCCTTCCACACTCTCTCTCTCTCGGTGACTACAGGAATAGAGTCTGGACCCTTCCACAGTCTCTCTCTCTCTGTGACTACAGGAATAGAGTCTGGACCCTTCCACAGTCTCTCTCTCTCTGTGACTACAGGAATAGAGTCTGGACCCTTCCACACTCTCTCTCTCTCTGTGACTACAGGAATAGAGTCTGGACCCTTCCACTCTCTCTCTCTCTCTGTGACTACAGGAATAGAGTCTGGACCCTTCCACAGTCTCTCTCTCTCTGTGACTACAGGAATAGAGTCTGGACCCTTCCACAGTCTCTCTCTCTGTGACTACAGGAATAGAGTCTGGACCCTTCCACACTATCTCTCTCTGTGACTACAGGAATAGAGTCTGGACCCTTCCACAGTCTCTCTCTCTGTGACTACAGGAATAGAGTCTGGACCCTTCCACAGTCTCTCTCTCTGTGACTACAGGAATAGAGTCTGGACCCTTCCACACTCTCTCTCTCTGACTACAGGAATAGAGTCTGGACCCTTCCACTCTCTCTCTCTCTGTGACTACAGGAATAGAGTCTGGACCCTTCCACAGTCTCTCTCTCTGTGACTATAGAAATAGAGTCTGGACCCTTCCACATCCTCTCTCTCTGTGACTACAGGAATAGAGTCTGGACCCTTCCACAGTCTCTTTCTGTGACTACAGGAATAGAGTCTTGTCTAGTGTGTGTAATGGTTGGCATTCCAGGCTGTTTGTAAGCAGTATCACAGAGGTCACACACAGCCAAGGGGGAGTTTATGGAACAGAACTGCAGAGTGTGTTCTAGTACCTGATCTAAGATCAGTCTCTAACTGGCCTGGTAAACCACAGGGTACAGAACAGACCTGATCTAAGGTCAGTCTCTAACTGGCCTGGTAAACCACAGGGTACAGAACAGACCTGATCTAAGATCAGTCTCTAACAGGCCTGGTAAACCACAGGGTACAGAACAGACCTGATCTAAGATCAGTCTCTAACTGGCCTGGTAAACCACAGGGTACAGAACAGAACTGATCTAAGATCAGTCTCTAACTGGCCTGGTAAACCACAGGGTACAGAACAGACCTGATCTAAGATCAGTCTCTAACTGGCCTGGTAAACCACAAGGTACAGAACAGACCTGATCTAAGATCAGTCTCTAACTGGCCTGGTAAACCACAGGGTACAGAACAGACCTGCTCTAAGATCAGTCTCTAACAGGCCTGGTAAACCACAGGGTACAGAACAGACCTGCTCTAAGATCAGTCTCTAACTGGCCTGGTAAAACCAGGGTACAGAACAGACCTGATCTAAGATCAGTCATAAACTGTCTCAGAGTAAAGGGGTGCTAACCTGATCCTAGATCAGAATTCCTATTCTGAGACACTTTATGAACACCAATCCTGAGTTGATCTGAGGTCAGTGTCACACAGCAGCTGCGTATTCCACCCCCAACCTTCTCGACCTTTCCTTCCACTTCCACAGTATTTTGCCTCTCCCTCCCCCCCCTCATTCCCCCTTCTTCACGGCATCCTTTCATGCATCCCCCCCCCCCCCAAAAAAAAATACTCCCACAGAGGCCTTGAAGGAGATAGACCCCACCAGCTGTTACAGTAACAGAGAGACAATCCAATACAGAAAAACACCAGAGATGAATTCACACTGCTGATCCAATAGCTTTTAAATAGAAACCTCGATTAACAGCTCTGCAAACCGCGCATTGACTAAAATCTATCACCACAAAATGGAATGTCTCCCTACGGGCTGTGAAATGTGTATAGAAAATACCTGCACTGGTGGAGGCACAAGGCGAAAGGTATGTCAGCGTGGTCTGTTAAAATACGTCATCATGAGATAAAACAAGTGACTTATAGGGTCCCGTGTGGCTCAGTTGGTAGAGCATGGTGTTTGCAACGCCAGGGTTGTGGGTTCGATTCCCATGGGGGACCAGTATGGGGGGAGAAAAATGTATGCATTCACTACTGTAAGTTGCTCTGGATAAGAGCGTCTACTAAAATGACTAAAATGTAAAAATGTATAGCCAGGTGACTTGTAGCCAGGTGACTTGTAGCCAGGTGACTTGTAGCCAGGTGACTTGTAGCCAGGTGACTTGTAGCCAGGTGACTTGTAGCCAGGTGACTTATAGCCAGGTGACTTATAGCCAGGTGACTTACTGACAGGTGACTTATAGCCAGGTGACTTACTGACAAGTGACTTATAGCCAAGTGACTTATAAACCTCTACTGCGTTAATTCTCTCTCCACTGTGTAAATTATTCAAGCGATTTCTCTGGAGGGCGATTGAGAACATACCTCTCTGTCTGTATGTAGCTCCCTCAGAGCTGTATGTAGCTCCCTCAGAGCTGTATGTAGCTCCCTCAGAGCTGTATGTAGCTCCTCAGAGCTGTATGTAGCTCCCTCAGAGCTGTATGTAGCTCCCTCAGAGCTGTATGTAGCTCCCTCAGAGCTGTATGTAGCTCCCCAGAGCTGTATGTAGCTCCCTCAGAGCTGTATGTAGCTCCCTCAGAGCTGTATGTAGCTCCCCCAGAGCTGTATGTAGCTCCCCCAGAGCTGTATGTAGCTCCCCAGAGCTGTATGTAGCTCCCTCAGAGCTGTATGAAAACTTGTTTTCGTGTCCTTTGTTGGAAATATATGAACTATATCATCCAGTCCAATTCCGACTAGAAGTGAGAGGAAAATAGTATATGGGTATCGTTGAAGAGGAAGTTTCCGTGTCTTTTGTTGATAATAATTTAACTATAACATTCAAGTGTGGCATCGGTACCTCGTACAGTACAGGTCTAAATGGTATACTCTAGGTGTCATCGACCAACAGCCTTACTGCCAGGAATCTCACAGGGGAGTTACGGAGACTACTGCTGTCCTACTGTCCTGTTATACAACAACTGACTCTGTCACTGAGCGTCACTGACATGACATGGCTGTCGTTTCCGACTCACTCCAAGATGGCGGATGCCATGTCACTGCTTGTACAGTACCACGCTCCGTTCAACCTTTGGCTGCATTCTAAAGAAAGATTTTCACTCTAAAGCACACCAGCAATCCCCTCATTCACCATGTTTTCACTCTGAAGCACACCAGCAATCCCCTCTTTCACCATGTTTTCACTCTGAAGCACACCAGCAATCCCCTCTTTCACCATATTTTCACTCTGAAGCACACCAGCAATCCCCTCTTTCACCATGTTTTCACTCTGAAGCACACCAGCAATCCCCTCTTTCACCATGTTTTCACTCTGAAGCACACCAGCAATCCCCTCTTTCACCATGTTTTCACTCTGAAGCACACCAGCAATCCCCTCTTTCACCATGTTTTCACTCTGAAGCACACCAGCAATCCCCTCTTCCACCATGTTTTCACTCTGAAGCACACCAGCAATCCCTTCTTCCACCATGTTTTGCTAAATGTCAAGCAATTCCAGACCGACAACAGACGTCCAATATATCACAGTATTTATATCTTAGGGGCCCATAATCGAACAGTCCAAAATTCCCAAGCTAATAACTTTAAAGAGTGTATTACAGTGGTAGTTTCAGTGATTGTCTTTATGTTTTTACAGACTTGTACTTCATGCGGTTTGAGTCAAATTTACTTCCACTGTCCTCCAACAGTGGCTCCTGAATATGACGAGCTTCTCATCTTCAGTGTTTACTGACATGGTGTTACTGTATAACCTCTGACCTCTCATGCAGTCCGTCTGAAACCTCTGACTCCTAACCTCTCACCTGAGTTTGAGTTTCTGCAGGTCGTCAGCCAGGTTGTCTCTCTCCACCTCCATGCGGGCTCTGTCATTGGACATGCCTTCCACCTGACGCCTCAGCTCTCTCATCTCCTCTTCGTACATCTCGGCCACGCGGGTCGGCTCGTGACCCCTCATCCTCTCGATCTCCACCATCAGAGTAGCGTTCTGCTGCTCCAGGAAACGGACCTTCTCGATGTAGCTGGCGAACCGGTCGTTCAGGTGCTGCAGTTCTGCCTTCTCATTGGTCCTGGTGTCCAGGAAATCGCGGTTCGTGGCGTCGGCCAAGTTGAAGTCCAGCTTCTCGCCCATCCCGGCGTACGAACGCATCGCGCCGCCGGAAGAGGAACGAATGCTGCCGGAGGAGTAGCTGGGGCGGGCGGAGGTTTTGGTCATCTCGTACACTCTGGAGGACATCTGGGCCGAGCCGGAGGAGCCGGAGGAGCCACGTCCGCCGTGGGAGAACATGGAGGACATGCCTGAGCTGGATCCAATACCAGAGCCGAAGGTTCGGCGGTAGGAAGAGGCTGACTGAGCGGATTGGGAAGAGAAGGACTTGCTCATGGTGGACGTTGTCCGAGAGTCTGGCTGGAGGAACTGGGTTGCTGTTGGAGGTGGATGACTGAATGAGGGGCTGTTAAGGGCTGTTGGACAGGAGATCTGCTATTTGTAGACATACAACGCCCACTCCATAACTCCAAGCCCCCTGCCTCCAACTCCCTCAATTACCCACACTCTCTGTCTCTCTGTCTCTCTCTCTCTCTCTCTCTCTCTCTCTGTCTCTCTCTCTCTCTCAGCTGTCATAGGGTCTAGTTTCCAGTAGCAGGGTGGCATCTGGCCAGAGAGGGGGTGTACCATGAGGGGGTGTAGGGGGGAAGCGGGAAGGAGGGGGGGAGGAATGGGGGTGTACTGTGTGGGGATGTCATGGGGAAGGAGGGGGGAGGAGGGAAGGAGGGGGAGGAAGGAAGGAGGGGGGAGGGGGAGGGGGAGGAGGGGAGGAGGGGGGAGGAGGGGGAAGGAGGGAAAGAGGGGGAAGGAGGGGGAAGGAAGGAGGAGGGAAGGAGGGGGGAGGAGGGGGGAGGATATTAGTATTGTGTATCTCTTAGGAAGATGACTTTCTGGTTACCGTTAGTTACCCTACGTATCTCTATCACAGAACACAAATAGATTACACCTAGTCCACGCAGATATTTACCCTTTACACTCTGCCATGTCGCTGTTTTCACTGTGTGTTAACGACTGAGGGCCATTTTTACTGGTGGAAACCTTACCGAGCCCTCAAGCTACTGTTTCAGTGGATATAATGTCAGGAAAACGGGAAGTTTCAGTTGTTGTGTTAGACCTGACCACAGGATCCATCTAGTGAGCTCACACACATTGGACCCTGTGTGTGTGTGTGTGTGTGTGTGTGTGTGTGTGTGTGTGTGTGTGTGTGTGTGTGTGTGTGTGTGTGTGTGTGTGTGTGTGTGTGTGTGTGTGTGTGATTGTGTGATATGTGTGATATGTGTGTGTGTGTGTGTGTGTGTGTGTGTGTGTGTGTGTGTTTGTGTGTGATATGTGTGTGTGTGTGTGTGTGTGTGTGTGTGTGTGTGTGTGTGTGTGTGTGTGTGTGGGCAGCCATGATGTTTCCCATGGCAACACCTGAATCAGCCAGCATGCCTGGTCAGGTAGCGGGCCAGTGGGCCAGAAGAGGACATGGTTGTGAAGACATTATCCAGTGATGGAGTTGAGGGTAGATCTGGAGGCCCAGACTACTGAGTCACCACATATTCTCTGGCTCTGAGCCTCTGATGATAAACATATACCATCTGACTACTGTCTGACCTGATGATAAACAGATATCAAGGGACTACTGTCAAATCAAATTACATTTTATTTGTCACATACGTTGAATAAAACAGGTATACAACCTCACTGTGAAATTCTTACAAAATTGTTAAAATCTTAAGCCCTTAACCAACAATGCCGTTCAAGAAAAAAATAATTAAGTAACACAAAGAAATAACAATAACAAGGCTATATATTATATACAGGGTATTACGGTACTGAGTCAATGTGGAGGCTATATACAGGGGGTACCAGTACAGAGTCAATGTGGAGGCTATATTGTCCCTAGAATTTCTAAGCAAACGGCTGGAGGTAGGGCTTTCTCCTATAGAGCTCCATTTTTATTGAATAGTCTGCCTACCCATGTGAGAGACGCAGACTCAGTCTCAACCTTTAAGTCTTTACTGAAGACTTATCTCTTCAGTAGGTCCTATGATTAAGTGTAGTCTGGCCCAGGAGTGTGAAGGTGAACGGAAAGGCTGGAGCAACGAACCGCCCTTGCTGTCTCTGCCTTGCCGGTTCCCCTCTTTCCACTGGGATTCTCTGCCTCTAACCCTATTACAGGGGCTGAGTCACTGACTTACTGGTGTTCTTCCATGCCGTCCATGGGAGGGGTGCGTCACTTGAGTGGGTTGAGTCACTGACGTGGTCTTCCTGTCTGGGTTGGCGCCCCCCCCTTGGGTTGTGCCGTGGCGGACATCTTTGTGGGCTATACTCGGCCTTGTCTTCAGACGGTAAGTTGGTGGTTGTAGACATCCCTCTAGTGGTGTGGGGGCTGTG
>NC_042980.1:48006589-48014089 GCF_901001165.1 Salmo trutta
CCTGTATTTAGCACCATCCATCATTCCTTCAATTCTGACCAGTTTCCCAGTCCCTGTCGATGAAAAACATTCCCACAGCATGATGCTGCCACCACCATGCTTCACTGTGGGGATGGTGTTCTCGAGGTGATGAGAGGTGTTGGGTTTGCGCCAGACATAGCATTTTCCTTGATGGCCAAAAAGCTCAATTTTAGTCTCATCTTACCAGAGTACCTTTTTCCATATATTTGGGGAGTCTCCCACATGCCTTTTGGCCAACACCAAAGGTGTTTGCTTATTTTTTTCTTTAAATATGGACTTTTTCCTGCCACTCCTCCGTAAAGCCCAGCTCTGTGGAGCATACGGCTTAAAGTGGTCCTATGAACAGATACTCCAATCTCTGCTGTGGAGCTTTGCAGCTCCTTCAGCGTTATCTTTGGTCTCTTTGTTGGCTCTCTGATTAATGCCCTCCTTGCCTGGTCTGTGAGTTTTGGTGGGCGGCCCTCTCTTGGCAGGTTTGTTGTGGTGCCATATTCTTTACATTTTTTAATAATGGATTTAATGGTGCTCCATGGGATGTTCAAAGTTTCAGATATTGTTTTATAACCAACCCTGATCTGTACTTCTCCACAACTTTGTCCCTGACCTGTTTGGAGAGCTCCTTGGTCTTCATAGTGCTGCCCCTTGCTTAGTGGTGTTGCAGACTCTGGGGCCTTTCAGAACCGGTGTATATATACTGAGATCATGTGACAGATCATGTGACACTTAGATTGCACACAGGTGGACTTTATTTAACTAATAATGTGACTTCTGAAGGTAATTGGTTGCACCAGATCTTATTTAGGGGCTTCATAGTAAAGGGGGTGAATACGTTTGCACTTTTCTGTTTTTTTTTTGTTGTTGTTGAATTTTTTTCATTTCACTTCACCAATTTGGACTATTTTGTGTATGTTCATTACATGGAATCCAAATAAAAATCCATTTAAATTACAGGTTGTAATGCAACAAAATAGGAAAAACGCCAAGGGGGATGAATACTTTTGCAAGGCACTGTACTGCAGTAGCATGCCTAGGATATTACATCTAAATTACAACATGGTATCATAACACACATCATCAATACAGGCACATATCATGGCATCATAGTTAATACACAAATAACATGATATTATCACAAGGTGCCAGATGTCACGGCTGTCTGAAGGATCGGACCAAAATGCAGCGTGTTCGTAGTTCCACATATTTAATTTATTGTGAAACTAAATGCAATACACTAAATACTTGAATACACAAAAACAAAAACAATCAAAAAACAACAAACCGTGACGCAGAGAGGAAAACACACTGCTCAAACGATAATCACCCACAAAACAGGAAGAGAAAAACCCCTACTTAAATATGATCTCTAATCAGAGGCAACGAGGATCAGCTGCCTCCAATTAGAGATCAACCCAAACAATCCCAACATAGAAATAGAAAAACTAGAACTTTAACATAGAAATAGAAAACATAGAACAACCCAAAACACCCCCTGTCACGCCCTGCCCTACTCTACTATAGAAAATGACATCTTACTAGGGCGTGACACCAGATGATATTTAAAGCAAGTCTTTTTTCTGCCTCTTCAGCTGTCTGTAACCTCCTGACTGGTGGTTATTTTTTATCAAAGAAACTAACTAGCTTCTGTTATATCTGTTACATCTGCTCCTGCCACGTCCTCATCCTGTCTCCCTAACCTGCCGCCACTCCCCAAGTGCTCTCTCCCTCTTCCTCTGTGTGTGTGTGTGTGTGTGTGTGTGTGTGTGTGTGTGTGTGTGTGTGTGTGTGTGTGTGTGTGTGTGTGTGTGTGTGTGAGAGAGAGAGAGATTGTGTGAGCGGAGACAGGTGTGCTGGAGTCAGAGAAGATCCCCACCAGCTGCAACCTGTTCCATAATCAAGACCTCTACAAATACTTAGCCCTGCCACTTCCACGCTGCCAGATTGTAACCTCTTCTCAGTCAGTCTGAGTTTTTTTATCCGTTTGTTCCTGCTTAAATCTTGTTATCCTGTTATGCCTGTTTTCCCTTTCCTGACGCGGTTTTCCGTTGCCTGATGCTGTTTTCATCTCGCTACAGTTCAGCCCGCTCTGACTTTGGCCCCTGTCTCCAGTCCCACATCTTTTCAGTCCTGCTACTCTGTCCTCCTCTGTGTCCTTGGATTCCTCGCCGGACCTACAACTCCCATCGCTCCAGCCTCAGCCTCTGCACTGGTCTTCCTTCAACCCGCCCGAGCTTCCCCTGGCCTGCACCCCGTCTTCCCCTTGTGTTTCAATAAATACATCGGTTACCTCATCCCAGTCTCCTTGTCTGAGTCTGCTCTTGGGTTCATACGTGACAACATCTCTGCTAAAATCGGAATAAGAAGTAAAGGGAGTCTTATTCAGCACATGTCTAGCAACCATAACAGCAGGCACTGTTGTCTTCTAGAGCAACAATTATTATAATGATTGAAGCATATGTAATTTCGATGGTGCCCACAATGATCGTGTCCCCAGTTATAAATATCTGGGCATTTGGATAGAAGAAAAGCTATCTTTCTTTTTAAAAAGCATATTGATGAGTTAGTTAAGAAGCTGAGAATAAAAATGGGTTTCTCCTATAGGAATAGGTCACGCCTCTCGCTATACAGAATGCAGACCATTCAGTCGATGTTCCTTCCTGTCCTAGACTACGGTGACATCATCTACATGAATGCAGCTGCCACTTCATTATAGGCAGTTTATCACAGTGCTCTTAGTTTTATCATGTGTGACAGGTCTTGCATTCATCATTGCTTGCCCTATCAGAAAGTAGGACTCATCATTGCTTGCCCTATCAGAAAGTAGGACTCATCATTGCTTGCCCTATCAGAAAGTAGGATGGCCCTCACGTAGGTCGAAATGTTGCCTTTTATTCATTTATAAACTCTCTCATTTTTAATTACCCGTAGACGTATGAGTTACCATACCCAATCACAGGGATGTCTAACTCTGAAAATACTGTCTGTCGCTACAGATTTACAAAAAGCAGCTGTTTGTTCCATACATGGTGTGGAAGGAAACTATCTGCAGAGTTCCCTACAAATGGATGTATTGTTGCCTTTCGGGCAGTTCAGAGTGTTGATTAAGGACGTCTTTGCTGAGGAATGTGATTGTGTGTGTTTTATTTTATTCTGTATTTCCTGTGTGTAATTTGTTGTGTAATTGTATGTTGTAGGGCTCCCTTGCAAAAGACACCTTTTGTTTCAGTATGATATATTGGATAAAGTAATAAAGACAGACATAACGTAACACCTTTGTCTCAATGGGACTCCCTGTGAAACAGAAACAAAAGAATTAGCTAAAATAGTTAGACAAGATACTGTAACTAGTAAAAAAAAAAATAACATTTTAAATTTAACTTTTATTTAACTAGGCAAGTCAGTTAGGAACAAATTCTTATTTACGAACAGCAGGTTAACTGCCTTGTTCAGGGGCGGAACGACAAATGTTTACCTTGTCAGCTCAGGGATTCGATCTAGCAACCTTTTGGTTACAAGTCCAACGCTCTAACCACTAGGCTACCTGCCGCCCCTACACTCTAACCACTAGGCTACCTGCCGCCCCTACACTCTAGCCACTAGGTTACCTGCCGCCCCTACACTCTAACCTCTAGGCTACCTGCCGCCCATACACTCTAACCACTAGGCTACCTGCCGCCCCTACACTCTAACCACTAGGCTACCTGCCGCCCCTACACTCTAACCACTAGGCTACCTGCCACCCCTACACTCTAACCACTAGACTACCTGCCCCCCCTACACTCTAACCACTAGGCTACCTGCCGCCCCTACACTCTAACCACTAGGCTACCTGCCGCCCCTACACTCTAACCACTAGGCTACCTGCCGCCCCTACACTCTAACCACTAGGCTACCTGCCCCCCCTACACTCTAACCACTAGGCTACCTGCCGCCCCTACACTCTAACCACTAGGCTACCTGCCGCCCCTACACTCTAACCACTAGGCTACCTGCCGCCCCTACACTCTAACCACTAGGCTACCTGCCCCCCCTACACTCTAACCACTAGGCTACCTGCCGCCCCTACACTCTAACCACTAGGCTACCTGCCCCCCCTACACTCTAACCACTAGGCTACCTGCCACCCCTACACTCTAACCACTAGGCTACCTGCCGCCCCTCCACTCTAACCACTAGGCTACCTGCCCCCCCTACACTCTAACCACTAGGCTACCTGCCGCCCCTACACTCTAGCCACTAGGCTACCTGCCGCCCCTACACTCTAACCACTAGGCTACCTGCCCCCCCTACACTCTAACCACTAGGCTACCTGCCGCCCCTACACTCTAACCACTAGGCTACCTGCCGCCCCTACACTCTAACCACTAGGCTACCTGCCGCCCCTACACTCTAACCACTAGACTACCTGCCCCCCCTACACTCTAACCACTAGGCTACCTGCCGCCCCTACACTCTAACCACTAGGCTACCTGCCGCCCCTACACTCTAACCACTAGGCTACCTGCCGCCCCTACACTCTAACCACTAGGCTACCTGCCCCCCCTACACTCTAACCACTAGGCTACCTGCCGCCACTACACTCTAACCACTAGGCTACCTGCCGCCCCTACACTCTAACCACTAGGCTACCTGCCGCCCCTACACTCTAACCACTAGGCTACCTGCCGCCACTACACTCTAACCACTAGGCTACCTACCCCCCCTACACTCTAACCACTAGGCTACCTGCCCCCCCTACACTCTAACCACTAGGCTACCTGCCGCCCCTACACTCTAACCACTAGGCTACCTGCCGCCCCTACACTCTAACCACTAGGCTACCTGCCGCCCCTACACTCTAACCACTAGGCTACCTGCCGCCCCTACACTCTAACCACTAGGCTACCTGCCGCCCCTACACTCTAACTACTAGGCTACCTGCCCCCCCTACACTCTAACCACTAGGCTACCTGCCGCCCCTACACTCTAACCACTAGGCTACCTGCCGCCCCTACACTCTAACCACTAGGCTACCTGCCGCCCATACACTCTAACCACTAGGCTACCTGCCCCCCCTGCACTCTAACCACTAGACTACCTGCCACCCCTACACTCTAACCACTAGGCTACCTGCCTCCCCTACACTCTAACCACTAGGCTACCTGCCGCCCCTACACTCTAACCACTAGGCTACCTGCCGCCCCTACACTCTAACCACTAGGCTACCTGCCGCCCCTACACTCTAACCACTAGGCTACCTGCCTCCCCTACACTCTAACCACTAGGCTACCTGCCGCCCCTCCACTCTAACCACTAGGCTACCTGCCCCCCCTACACTCTAACCACTAGGCTACCTGCCTCCCCGTAATGAGGTTGGGAGGTTGGGAACCTATCTAGCTGGTTAGCTTTAAAGCCAACTTCATAATATTGCTAGGTGGCTAGAATTACAGAGAAAACAACAAAACAATTTTGTTTTATTTATTCATCAAGAAGGAATCAATATGCTACATAGCTTTATCAAATTCATTAACAAACATAGAGTAACTCCTGGGAGTCCTGCCCATCACTGGCAGCTAAATCAAATCAAACGCTGTTTGTGTCACGCCACACTCTCTCTCCTCCTCCACCACTGATGATACTGAGCTAGAGTATCTAGCGTCGTGCCTAGCATATCTTTACACCGTGCTTGCCTGACTACCCAGACTCCTTGCTCCGGCCAAAAGCTACGCCACCACCACGGACGTTAGTTTCTTCTTGAGTCTGGATATGAGTAGCCCCCCCCCTTAACGATTTATAGAACGTGAACACATTCTAAGCGTTCTGATTGGTCCCAGAAACTGATGGGCTGGACCAGAGCCAGAATACAGGGTTTTAAAAAGTCCCTTTGACTGTTCCAGTCAGTGTGCTCCTCTGCAAAATACCGCTGACTGATTTCTTTTGTAATATAAATAATTATAGTAAAATGTGGGCTTAAACATGCCCCCTATAAGCAGGACAATCTGGTTCAGCCCCAGGCTCCCACAGTGCAAGTTAACTCAGGCACGAGCCTCATTTAAATTCTGGCAGAGAGCCTCATGTCCGTTAAGCTGTTTGGTAAATGCTAGCCCCACATCCAAGAGAGACACTGGAGTGTTGTGAGAGATGGACAGACAAGACAGACAGACTGGCTGAACACACACACACACACACACACACACACACACACTACATACATTCTGTCTTGTCGTGTCCAGTTCCCTGCCAAGAAAAGAATCTGAGTCAGGATCTTTTAGGCTTGTTGGATTATATCAGCTGCAACACTAAAAGCCAGTTTATACGTGATTCTATCTAGACAATTAGTTCGAATGCGACAAGTGTCGCTGGTCAAAATGACATTTCATTTATACTCCGGTGGAATATATATGTAAGCTGTCGCTGTGACTGTCAGTTCCTTTGTCTCAGAGACGTGGAAAAAGTTTAAATCTCTGCTACTGTCCATCGTCATGGTTACCCGGACTGCCGCGGAAACCAGACCAAATCCTCCTTGTTACAAGATGCAGGAGTTGAAAAATCCTCAGATAGAATAACCTGCTTTTATTTGGTCCCACTGTGGCAGTAAGCTATTTTCTGTAAGCTCTTCATTACCTTATAAATAATGATGTTGATGTGGGTTTATTTTCCTGTAATTAATTAATAATAATAAAAAGTCGCTAAAAGTTAAGGCATTGTCAGTTTAGTTATACTTTGGTCATTATTTGAACTAGCTAGCTAGCAACGAACCAAAACATCGTTTAGGAAATTGCTCTTTGATGCCTGGCTTGCTAGGTTGATGTTTACCGAACACATTTGTTAAATGGATGGGTTTATTGGCGTTAAAATACAGACAGTATGCTATTTGGGATCACCGGATGTCGACGCCATGCGGAGGTTGTCGTTTTGTGTTTATACTTTTTCATAACGACAACGACAAGTTAGATGTCGGACGACAATAGAATGTTCATGATGTTGCTACGACAACTGTCTACAGACATGTCGATTGACGGACTGTAAACCAGCTTTAAGACACCTCACTAAGAACTGACTGGATTGGACCAGTTCCAACACTAAGACACCTCACTTAGAACTGACTGGATTGGACCAGTTCCAACATTAAGACACCTCACTAAGAACTGACTGGATTGGACCAGTTCCAACATTAAGACACCTCACTAAGAACTGACTGGATTGGACCAGTTCCAACACTAAGACACCTCACTTAGAACTGACTGGATTGGACCAGTTCCAACATTAAGACACCTCACTAAGAACTGACTGGATTGGACCAGTTCCAACATTAAGACACCTCACTAAGAACTGACTGGATTGGACCAGTTCCAACACTAAGACACCTCACTTAGAACTGACTGGATTGGACCAGTTCCAACATTAAGACACCTCACTAAGAACTGACTGGATTGGACCAGTTCCAACATTAAGACACCTCACTAAGAACTGACTGGATTGGACCAGTTCCAACATTAAGAC
>NC_042980.1:48019089-48101777 GCF_901001165.1 Salmo trutta
TGGAGTAGAGTAGAGTAGTTGGAGTGGAGTAGTTGGAGTAGAGTAGTTGGAGTAGAGTAGAGTAGTTGGAGTAGAGTAGAGTAGTTGGAGTAGAGTAGTTGGAGTGGAGTAGAGTAGTTGGATTAAAGTAGTTGGAATAGAGTAGAGTAGTTGGAGTAGAGTAGAGTAGTTGGAGTAGAGTAGTTGGAGTAGAGTAGTTGGAATAGAGTAGAGTAGTTGGAGTGGAGTAGAGTAGTTGGAGTAGAGTAGTTGGAGTAGAGTAGTTGGAGTAGAGTAGTTGGAGTAGAGTAGTTGGAGTAGAGTAGTTGGAGTACAGTAGAGTAGTTGGAGTAGAGTAGTTGGAGTAGAGCAGTTGGAGTAGAGCAGTTGGAGTAGAGTAGTTGGAGTAGAGTAGTTGGAGTAGAGCAGTTGGAGTAGAGTAGTTGGAGTAGAGTAGTTGGAGTACAGTAGAGTAGTTGGAGTAGAGTAGTTGGAGTAGAGTAGTTGGAGTAGAGTAGAGTAGAGTAGTTGGAGTAGAGTAGTTGGAGTACTGTAGAGTAGTTGGAGTAGAGTAGTTGGAGTAGAGTAGTTGGAGTAGAGTAGAGTAGAGTAGTTGGAGTAGAGTAGTTGGAGTAGTGTAGAGTAGTTGGAGTAGAGTAGTTGGAGTACAGTAGTGTAGAGTAGAGTAATCAGAACACAGCAGTTGGAGTAGAGCAGTTGGAGTAGAGTAGTTGTAGTAGAGTAGTTGGAGTAGAGCAGTTGGAGTACAGTAGAGTAGTTGTAGTAGAGTAGTTGGAGTAGAGTAGTGTAGAGTAGAGTAATCAGAACACAGCAGTTGGAGTAGAGTAGTTGGAGGTTTTAAGAAAGCTTCTAAAGTTTGTCATTTCCACTTTAAAATGTCAGACTTGATTTGCCCTGATAAAAAATGTATCAACCACTACAAAGAATGTCCATTAATTATACTTATACGCATTGTCTGTTGCTGCAAGATTATTTCCTGCCGTAGCAAATTGGCTGAAATGTCGATCTTACTTCTGTAGATGAATGATAATGCAGTACAGACAAGCTGACTCTAGGTGTCCCTGCAGCCAAACCGATTTGTAAAACAGCCACGAAGCCTCCATCCTAGTTTACATGGCAGCAGGTGGTAGGAACAGGGAGGACATCGATCATATTGAATACTTCACGTTTTCACGTCTGTTTGTGTTCTTCAGTTAGCCCCCCCCCCCCAAAAAAAATGTGTGGTAGCCCTGTTTCATTTGAAAATTCTTTAAAGGAGGGGCTCATTTGGGTGTGTATGAGTATATCTTACCACTCTGGATATAATCGGCACCTTATTTGACTCACATGCAAAAGTGAAGCAGTATCAATATCAGCACAGGTTTCTAATGAACAACTAACCCTAAACAGGACAGAAGAAGAAGAACCAACACTGAACATGAAAGGGTAAAGACCGTATAGACCTCCCCCCCCCCCCCCCCACCCGCTGTTCTCTGATAGAAGTCACCTGACACCGTCACAGGTGTATCTCTCGGTACCGCTGGTCCAGTGTGTTCTCCGGTGACGTTATTGCGGGTCTCCACCAATGACTGTATAATATGAAGGTCTCCGCCACCACACACCGACAGATTCCCGCTCTCTAATCCGCTCCAGAATTTCAAGGTTCTTTTTGGATTTCCTTGTGTCGTATGTGTGTTTTGGTTTGTTTTTTTTCCTCCTTTTTTCTGTCCAAACCCAGTCATTGCACTTTAGCGAAAGGTTTAAGCCAAAGGTTTTGTTTCGGTGAATCCAGCGCGGTATATAGGTCTGCTCGTAGCTCGGTGAAGAAACATGGAGATTTAATTCGATTTCCAAAAGGGGGACGGGAATTGGATCGTGTTGGTACATCAGACAATAGTTGTATTTTAGGTGGTGTCTGTCTAAAGAATGAAGCACCCGAAGCTGTGGAGAGCGTTGCTTTTCATGACGGTGTTCTACCAGTTTGGGACGTCAAACAGATACGGTAAGAGGATGTTGGGGTGTCGGGAACATGGAGTTTTAGATGGAAGAGAAGAGGAAGCGATAGAGGGAAACTTCACCAAGCGGTAGTTAGTAAAGAAGCAGTGTTTGGAATGAAGTCCGCCGTTTAGACAAATTGATGATTCACACGTTTTCCAGTTTACCTTTAAAGATTTACAAGGTGTGAATGGCATTACATTTCATCAAAGTAATGAAATAAATCGGAATTTGGAAGAGATATTGAGAAAATAGATTTTTATTAGTTGAATGTTTTTAAATAGCTTTTGTGTAGGTTTTTTGTAACTTCAATTAACAGCTAAAACAGCCACAGTTCACTGTTGACAAGGAAAAGTCAACAAAGTAGAAATGGTTTTCTATTGGCTTTATGAAATACAAGCCTTATAGCTTTCAGACCTAAAGTTTGCAGAATCGGCTTTCTACTTGTATGAAGTTTATGCGTTTCAGGACCACGGAGAGAGACAAGGAGATGCGTTTCAGGACCACGGAGAGCAACTAGGCTACGGCTTAAGCGCTATTTACATTGCCTGTTCAAATTATACTCTCCGTCTCTTCTCTGCAAACCTTGTTCTCCAATTCCCTGTTTTATCAGGTCTCATAATTCTTGCTCCCTGGTAACAGAGGAGCACGGCCTCATCACAGCCAGTTACCATGGCTACCTGGCGTTTAAAAAAAAGGTGAAGGTACCAGGGATTTAGTTATTTCTGTATTGTTATTCATCAGAATAATGGAAGCGGTTAGTAGGCCATTAAATTAATGTGTTCTCTGTTTGACTTGAACACTCATTAATGTAGTCACTAATCATTATTTACTGCATCTGTGTTCTATCTCCCAGTTTGTCTGTTATGTGGTGGAATATGCTGTCTCCATAGGTGTTGGCTTGGCCCTACCGAGCTAATTATAAGATCCCATAATCAACCCTTGTGTTTCTGTTGTACACTGAAGTACATCTAGCGTTAAGTGAATGTGGATAAATGCAAATAGTAAAACAAAAGTGTGTGGATCTCCGTTCAGAATCATCCTCTGAACAATCACCTGAATATACAGGGAACAAACACCTGAATATACAGGGAACAAACACCTGAATATACAGGGAACAAACACCTGAATATACAGGGAACAAACACCTGAATATACAGGGAACAAACACCTGAATATACAGGGAACAAACACCTGAATATACAGGGAAGAAACACCTGAATATACAGGGAAGAAACACCTGAATATACAGGGAACAAACACCTGAATATACGGGGAAGAAACACCTGAATATACAGGGAACAAATTGAATTGACTTACATTTTAGCAGACGCTCTTATCCAGAGCGACTTACAGTAGTGAATGCATACATGTCATACAGTGTTTTCGCCGTACTGGTCCCCCGTGGGAATCAAACCCACAACCCTGGCATTGCAAACACCATGCTCTACCAACTGAGCCACAGGGGACTTCATGTGTTCAAACACCTGAATATACAGGGAACAAACACCTGAATATACAGGGAACAAACACCTGAATATACAGGGAACAAACACCTGAATATACAGGGAACAAACACCTGAATGCTGGGAACATGATGGAGGAGACCAGGAGGTTTTAGCTGGGTACATGATGGAGGAGACCAGGAGGTTTTAGCTGGGTACATGATGGAGGAGACCAGGAGGTTTTAGCTGGGTACATGATGGAGGAGACCAGGAGGTTTTAGCTGGGTACATGATGGAGGAGACCAGGAGGTTTTAGCTGGGTACATGATGGAGGAGACCAGGAGGTTTTAGCTGGGTACATGATGGAGCAGACCAGGAGGTTTTAGCTTGGTACATGATGGAGGAGACCAGGAGGTTTTAGCTGGGTACATGATGGAGGAGACCAGGATGTTTTAGCTGGGTACATGATGGACGAGACCAGGAGGTTTTAGCTGGGTACATGATGGAGGAGACCAGGAGGTTTTAGCTGGGAACATGATGGAGGAGACCAGGAGGTTTTAGCTGGGTACATGATGGAGGAGACCAGGAGGTTTTAGCTGGGTACATGATGGAGGAGACCAGGAGGTTTTAGCTGAGTACATGATGGAGCAGACCAGGAGGTTTTAGCTTGGTACATGATGGAGGAGACCAGGAGGTTTTAGCTGGGTACATGATGGAGGAGACCAGGAGGTTTTAGCTGGGTACATGATGGAGGAGACCAGGAGGTTTTAGCTGGGTACATGATGGAGGAGACCAGGAGGTTTTAGCTGGGAACATGATGGAGGAGACCAGGAGGTTTTAGCTGGGTACATGATGGAGCAGACCAGGAGGTTTTAGCTGGGTACATGATGGAGGAGACCAAGAGGTTTTAGCTGGGAACATGATGGAGCAGACCAGGAGGTTTTAGCTGGGTACATGATGGAGCAGACCAGGAGGTTTTAGCTGGGAACATGATGGAGGAGACCAGGAGGTTTTAGCTGGGTACATGATGGAGGAGACCAGGAGGTTTTAGCTGGGTACATGATGGAGGAGACCAGGAGGTTTTAGCTGGGTACATGATGGAGGAGACCAGGAGGTTTTAGCTGGGTACATGATGGAGCAGACCAGGAGGTTTTAGCTGGGTACATGATGGAGCAGACCAGGAGGTTTTAGCTGGGAACATGATGGAGCAGACCAGGAGGTTTTAGCTGGGTACATGATGGAGCAGACCAGGAGGATTTAGCTGGGTACATGATGGAGGAGACCAGGAGGTTTTAGCTGGGTACATGATGGAGCAGACCAGGAGGTTTTAGCTGGGAACATGATGGAGCAGACCAGGAGGTTTTAGCTGGGTACATGATGGAGACCAGGAGGTTTTAGCTGGGAACATGATGGAGCAGACCAGGAGGTTTTAGCTGGGTACATGATGGAGGAGACCAGGAGGTTTTAGCTGGGTACATGGAGGAGACCAGGAGGATTTAGCTGAGTACATGATGGAGAAGACCAGGAGGTTTTAGCTGGGTACATGATGGAGGAGACCAGGAGGTTTTAGCTGGGTACATGATGGAGCAGACCAGGAGGATTTAGCTGAGTACATGAGGGGGACCAGGAGGTTTTAGCTGGGTACATGATGGAGGAGACCAGGAGGTTTTAGCTGGGTACATGATGGAGGAGACCAGGAGGTTTTAGCTGGGTACATGATGGAGGAGACCAGGAGGTTTTAGCTGGGTACATGATGGAGGAGTCCAGGAGGTTTTAGCTGGGAACATGATGGAGCAGACCAGGAGGTTTTAGCTGGGTACATGATGGAGGAGACCAGGAGGTTTTAGCTGGGTACATGATGGAGGAGACCAGGAGGTTTTAGCTGGGAACATGATGGAGGAGACCAGGAGGTTTTAGCTGGGTACATGATGGAGGAGACCAGGAGGTTTTAGCTGGGTACATGATGGAGGAGACCAGGAGGTTTTAGCTGGGTACATGATGGAGGAGACCAGGAGATTTTAGCTGGGAACATGATGGAGCAGACCAGGAGGTTTTAGCTGGGTACATGATGGAGGAGACCAGGAGGTTTTAGCTGGGTACATGATGGAGGAGTCCAGGAGGTTTTAGTTGGGTACATGATGGAGACCAGGAGGTTTTAGCTGGGTACATGATGGAGGAGACCAGGAGGTTTTAGCTGGGTACATGATGGAGCAGACCAGGAGGTTTTAGCTGGGTACATGATGGAGGAGACCAGGAGGTTTTAGCTGGGTACATGATGGAGGAGTCCAGGAGGTTTTAGTTGGGTACATGATGGAGACCAGGAGGTTTTAGCTGGGTACATGATGGAGGAGACCAGGAGGTTTTAGCTGGGTACATGATGGAGCAGACCAGGAGGTTTTAGCTGGGAACATGATGGAGGAGACCAGGAGGTTTTAGCTGGGTACATGATGGAGGAGACCAGGAGGTTTTAGCTGGGTACATGATGGAGGAGACCAGGAGGTTTTAGCTGGGTACATGATGGAGGAGACCAGGAGGTTTTAGCTGGGTACATGATGGAGGAGACCAGGAGGTTTTAGCTGGGTACATGATGGAGGAGACCAGGAGGTTTTAGCTGGGAACATGATGGAGGAGACCAGGAGGTTTTAGCTGGGTACATGATGGAGGAGACCAGGAGGTTTTAGCTGGGTACATGATGGAGCAGACCAGGAGGATTTAGCTGGGTACATGATGGAGGAGACCAGGAGGTTTTAGCTGGGTACATGATGGAGCAGACCAGGAGGTTTTAGCTGGGTACATGATGGAGACCAGGAGGTTTTAGCTGGGAACATGATGGAGCAGACCAGGAGGATTTAGCTGAGTACATGATGGAGAAGACCAGGAGGTTTTAGCTGGGTACATGATGGAGGAGACCAGGAGGTTTTAGCTGGGTACATGATGGAGCAGACCAGGAGGATTTAGCTGAGTACATGAGGGGGACCAGGAGGTTTTAGCTGGGTACATGATGGAGGAGACCAGGAGGTTTTAGCTGGGAACATGATGGAGGAGACCAGGAGGTTTTAGCTGGGTACATGATGGAGCAGACCAGGAGGTTTTAGCTGGGTACATGATGGAGGAGACCAGGAGGTTTTAGCTGGGTACATGATGGAGGAGACCAGGAGGTTTTAGCTGGGAACATGATGGAGGAGACCAGGAGGTTTTAGCTGGGTACATGATGGAGGAGACCAGGAGGTTTTAGCTGGGTACATGATGGAGCAGACCAGGAGGTTTTAGCTGGGTACATGATGGAGGAGACCAGGAGGTTTTAGCTGGGTACATGATGGAGGAGACCAGGAGGTTTTAGCTGGGTACATGATGGAGGAGACCAGGAGGTTTTAGCTGGGAACATGATGGAGCAGACCAGGAGGTTTTAGCTGGGTACATGATGGAGGAGACCAGGAGGTTTTATCTGGGTACATGATGGAGGAGTCCAGGAGGTTTTAGTTGGGTACATGATGGAGACCAGGGGGTTTTAGCTGGGTACATGATGGAGGAGACCAGGAGGTTTTAGCTGGGTACATGATGGAGCAGACCAGGAGGTTTTAGCTGGGTACATGATGGAGGAGACCAGGAGGTTTTAGCTGGGTACATGATGGAGGAGTCCAGGAGGTTTTAGTTGGGTACATGATGGAGACCAGGAGGTTTTAGCTGGGTACATGATGGAGGAGACCAGGAGGTTTTAGCTGGGTACATGATGGAGCAGACCAGGAGGTTTTAGCTGGGAACATGATGGAGGAGACCAGGAGGTTTTAGCTGGGTACATGATGGAGGAGACCAGGAGGTTTTAGCTGTGTACATGATGGAGGAGACCAGGAGGTTTTAGCTGGGTACATGATGGAGGGGACCAGGAGGTTTTAGCTGGGTACATGATGGAGGAGACCAGGAGGTTTTAGCTGGGTACATGATGGAGGAGTCCAGGAGGTTTTAGTTGGGTACATGATGGAGACCAGGAGGTTTTAGCTGGGTACATGATGGAGGAGACCAGGAGGTTTTAGCTGGGTACATGATGGAGCAGACCAGGAGGTTTTAGCTGGGTACATGATGGAGGAGACCAGGAGGTTTTAGCTGGGTACATGATGGAGGAGTCCAGGAGGTTTTAGTTGGGTACATGATGGAGACCAGGAGGTTTTAGCTGGGTACATGATGGAGGAGACCAGGAGGTTTTAGCTGGGTACATGATGGAGCAGACCAGGAGGTTTTAGCTGGGAACATGATGGAGGAGACCAGGAGGTTTTAGCTGGGTACATGATGGAGGAGACCAGGAGGTTTTAGCTGGGTACATGATGGAGGAGACCAGGAGGTTTTAGCTGGGTACATGATGGAGGAGACCAGGAGGTTTTAGCTGGGTACATGATGGAGGAGACCAGGAGGTTTTAGCTGGGTACATGATGGAGGAGACCAGGAGGTTTTAGCTGGGAACATGATGGAGGAGACCAGGAGGTTTTAGCTGGGTACATGATGGAGGAGACCAGGAGGTTTTAGCTGGGTACATGATGGAGCAGACCAGGAGGATTTAGCTGGGTACATGATGGAGGAGACCAGGAGGTTTTAGCTGGGTACATGATGGAGCAGACCAGGAGGTTTTAGCTGGGTACATGATGGAGACCAGGAGGTTTTAGCTGGGAACATGATGGAGCAGACCAGGAGGATTTAGCTGAGTACATGATGGAGAAGACCAGGAGGTTTTAGCTGGGTACATGATGGAGGAGACCAGGAGGTTTTAGCTGGGTACATGATGGAGCAGACCAGGAGGATTTAGCTGAGTACATGAGGGGGACCAGGAGGTTTTAGCTGGGTACATGATGGAGGAGACCAGGAGGTTTTAGCTGGGAACATGATGGAGGAGACCAGGAGGTTTTAGCTGGGTACATGATGGAGCAGACCAGGAGGTTTTAGCTGGGTACATGATGGAGGAGACCAGGAGGTTTTAGCTGGGTACATGATGGAGGAGACCAGGAGGTTTTAGCTGGGAACATGATGGAGGAGACCAGGAGGTTTTAGCTGGGTACATGATGGAGGAGACCAGGAGGTTTTAGCTGGGTACATGATGGAGCAGACCAGGAGGTTTTAGCTGGGTACATGATGGAGGAGACCAGGAGGTTTTAGCTGGGTACATGATGGAGGAGACCAGGAGGTTTTAGCTGGGTACATGATGGAGGAGACCAGGAGGTTTTAGCTGGGAACATGATGGAGCAGACCAGGAGGTTTTAGCTGGGTACATGATGGAGGAGACCAGGAGGTTTTATCTGGGTACATGATGGAGGAGTCCAGGAGGTTTTAGTTGGGTACATGATGGAGACCAGGGGGTTTTAGCTGGGTACATGATGGAGGAGACCAGGAGGTTTTAGCTGGGTACATGATGGAGCAGACCAGGAGGTTTTAGCTGGGTACATGATGGAGGAGACCAGGAGGTTTTAGCTGGGTACATAATGGAGGAGTCCAGGAGGTTTTAGTTGGGTACATGATGGAGACCAGGAGGTTTTAGCTGGGTACATGATGGAGGAGACCAGGAGGTTTTAGCTGGGTACATGATGGAGCAGACCAGGAGGTTTTAGCTGGGAACATGATGGAGGAGACCAGGAGGTTTTAGCTGGGTACATGATGGAGGAGACCAGGAGGTTTTAGCTGTGTACATGATGGAGGAGACCAGGAGGTTTTAGCTGGGTACATGATGGAGGGGACCAGGAGGTTTTAGCTGGGAACATGATGGAGGAGACCAGGAGGTTTTAGCTGGGTACATGATGGAGGAGACCAGGAGGTTTTAGTTGGGTACATGATGGAGGAGACCAGGAGGTTTTAGCTGGGAACATGATGGAGGAGACCAGGAGGTTTTAGCTGGGTACATGATGGAGGAGACCAGGAGGTTTTAGCTGGGAACATGATGGAGGAGACCCTGAGGTTTTAGCTGGGTACATGATTGAGTCCAGGAGGTTTTAGCTGGGTACATGATGGTGGAGACCAGGAGGTTTTAGCTGGGTACATGATGGATTAGACCAGGAGGTTTTAGCTGGGTACATGATGGAGGAGACCAGGAGGTTTTAGCTGGGTACATGATGGAGGAGACCAGGAGGTTTTAGCTGGGTACATGATGGAGGAGACCAGGAGGTTTTAGCTGGGTACATGATGGAGACCAGGAGATTTTAGCTGGGTACATGATGGAGACCAGGAGGTTTTAGCTGGGTACATGATGGAGACCAGGGGGTTTTAGCTGGGAACATGATGGAGGAGACCAGGAGGTTTTAGCTGGGAACATGATGGAGACCAGGAGGTTTTAGCTGGGTACATGATGGAGGAGACCAGGAGGTTTTAGCTGGGTACATGATGGAAGAGACCAGGAGGTTTTAGCTGGGTACATGATGGAGCAGACCAGGAGGTTTTAGCTGGGTACATGATGGAGGAGACCAGGAGGTTTTAGCTGGGTACATGATGGAGACCAGGAGGTTTTAGCTGGGTACATGATGGAGTCCAGGAGGTTTTAGCTGGGAACATGATGTATGCGGACACACTGAACTCTTTGGTTCCACTCTAGGCAAAATAAGGGCAATTCCGGTTATACATTTTGTTACCAAAGAATCTGCACTCCAGACACGTTCAATCAAATCGCTCAAAGTATTTGAAAGATGTCTGGTCTGCTGGGAGGATTCATGTGTGTGTGTATCTGACATTTTGGATGTGTGTATCTGTACTATCTGTCTGTGTATAACAGCTAAAGGCTAATAGCCATGGAAGAGATCTGTCCAGGCAGCTGTCCAAAGCTGTCAATACTGAGGTCTGTGAGAGCATTATCTCTCTCCTCCACTGGTTTCAGTTCTTAATCAATACTGAGGTCTGTGAGAGCATTATCTCTCTCCTCCACTGTGTTCAGTTCTTAATCAATACTGAGGTCTGTGAGAGCATTATCTCTCTCCTCCACTGGTTTCAGTTCTTAATCAATACTGAGGTCTGTGAGAGCATTATCTCTCTCCTCCACTGTGTTCAGTTCTTAATCAATACTGAGGTCTGTGAGAGCATTATCTCTCTCCTCCACTGTGTTCAGTTCTTAATCAATACTGAGGTCTGTGAGAGCATTATCTCTCTCCCCCACTGGTTTCAGTTCTTTATCTATCACAACAGTTCACTATTGTCAGTCCACTAATGTTTTATTGACAAACTTGGTGCTATGTTATATTCCTCATTACATTTGACACCTGAAACCAGACCTAGCACTCAACAACAAGAATGACATACGACCGTTTCCCCTGCTGCTACTGTAGAAAGGAGGTGGTATCCAGGCAGAATGACATACGACCGTTTCCCCTGCTGCTGCTGCAGAAAGGAGGTGGTATCCAGGCAGAATGAGATACGACCGTTTCCCCTGCTGCTACTGTAGAAAGGAGGTGGTATCCAGGCAGAATGACATACGACCGTTTCCCCTGCTGCTGCTGCAGAAAGGAGGTGGTATCCAGGCAGAATGAGATACGACCGTTTCCCCTGCTGCTGCTGTAGAAAGGAGGTGGTATCCAGGCAGAACGACATACGACCGTTTCCCCTGCTGCTACTGTAGAAAGGAGGTGGTATCCAGGCAGAACGACATACGACCGTTTCCCCTGCTGCTGCTGTAGAAAGGAGGTGGTATCCAGGCAGAACGAGATACGACCGTTTCCCCTGCTGCTGCTGTAGAAAGGAGGTGGTATCCAGGCAGAATGACATACGACCGTTTCCCCTGCTGCTACTGTAGAAAGGAGTTGGTATCCAGGCAGAATGACATACGACCGTTTCCCCTGCTGCTGCTGTAGAAAGGAGGTGGTATCCAGGCAGAATGACATACGACCGTTTCCCCTGCTGCTACTGTAGAAAGGAGGTGGTATCCAGGCAGAATGACATACGACCGTTTCCCCTGCTGCTACTGTAGAAAGGAGGTGGTATCCAGGCAGAATGACATACGTCCGTTTCCCCTGCTGCTACTGTAGAAAGGAGGTGGTATCCAGGCAGAATGAGTTACGACCGTTTCCCCTGCTGCTACTGTAGAAAGGAGGTGGTATCCAGGCAGAATGAGATACGACCGTTTCCCCTGCTGCTACTGTAGAAAGGAGGTGGTATCCAGGCAGAATGAGTTACGACCGTTTCCCCTGCTGCTGCTGTAGAAAGGAGGTGGTATCCAGGCAGAACGACATACGACCGTTTCCCCTGCTGCTACTGTAGAAAGGAGGTGGTATCCAGGCAGAATGACATACGACCGTTTCCCCTGCTGCTACTGTAGAAAGGAGGTGGTATCCAGGCAGAATGACATACGACCGTTTCCCCTGCTGCTACTGTAGAAAGGAGGTGGTATCCAGGCAGAACGACATACGACCGTTTCCCCTGCTGCTACTGTAGAAAGGAGGTGGTATCCAGGCAGAATGACATACGACCGTTTCCCCTGCTGCTACTGTAGAAAGGAGGTGGTATCCAGGCAGAATGACATACGACCGTTTCCCCTGCTGCTACTGTAGAAAGGAGGTGGTATCCAGGCAGAATGAGATACGACCGTTTCCCCTGCTGCTACTGTAGAAAGGAGGTGGTATCCAGGCAGATTGACATACGACCGTTTCCCCTGCTGCTGCTGTAGAAAGGAGGTGGTATCCAGGCAGATTGACATACGACCGTTTCCCCTGCTGCTACTGTAGAAAGGAGGTGGTATCCAGGCAGAACGACATACGACCGTTTCCCCTGCTGCTACTGTAGAAAGGAGGTGGTATCCAGGCAGAACGACATACGACCGTTTCCCCTGCTGCTACTGTAGAAAGGAGGTGGTATCCAGGCAGAATGACATACGACCGTTTCCCCTGCTGCTACTGTAGAAAGGAGGTGGTATCCAGGCAGAATGAGATACGACCGTTTCCCCTGCTGCTACTGTAGAAAGGAGGTGGTATCCAGGCAGAATGACATACGACCGTTTCCCCTGCTGCTACTGTAGAAAGGAGGTGGTATCCAGGCAGATTGACATACGACCGTTTCCCCTGCTGCTACTGTAGAAAGGAGGTGGTATCCAGGCAGAATGAGTTACGACCGTTTCCCCTGCTGCTGCTGTAGAAAGGAGGTGGTATCCAGGCAGAACGACATACGACCGTTTCCCCTGCTGCTACTGTAGAAAGGAGGTGGTATCCAGGCAGAACGACATACGACCGTTTCCCCTGCTGCTACTGTAGAAAGGAGGTGGTATCCAGGCAGAACGACATACGACCGTTTCCCCTGCTGCTACTGTAGAAAGGAGGTGGTATCCAGGCAGAATGAGATACGACCGTTTCCCCTGCTGCTACTGTAGAAAGGAGGTGGTATCCAGGCAGAATGACATACGACCGTTTCCCCTGCTGCTACTGTAGAAAGGAGGTGGTATCCAGGCAGATTGACATACGACCGTTTCCCCTGCTGCTACTGTAGAAAGGAGGTGGTATCCAGGCAGAATGAGTTACGACCGTTTCCCCTGCTGCTGCTGTAGAAAGGAGGTGGTATCCAGGCAGAACGACATACGACCGTTTCCCCTGCTGCTACTGTAGAAAGGAGGTGGTATCCAGGCAGAACGACATACGACCGTTTCCCCTGCTGCTACTGTAGAAAGGAGGTGGTATCCAGGCAGAACGACATACGACCGTTTCCCCTGCTGCTGCTGTAGAAAGGAGGTGGTATCCAGGCAGAAATGGAAGAACAGAACTACTGCTGCATTGGTCCTGCCCCACACTGTCCTTCCTTTTGTCGCCCAGGGGAGAGAGAATGACAGGAAAAACAGTAAGCCAGTTCAGACTTTACTCTGGGCCCCACCTCACCCCACCCCACCTCCATCTAGTCCAGTTCAGACTTTACTCTGAGCCCCACCTCACCCCACCCCACCTCCATCTAGTCCAGTTCAGACTTTACTCTGAGCCCCACCTCACCCCACCCCACCTCCATCTAGTCCAGTTCAGACTTTACTCTGAGCCCCACCTCACCCCACCCCACCCCACCCCACCTCCATCTAGTCCAGTTCAGACTTTACTCTGAGCCCCACCTCACCCCACCTCACCTCCATCTAGTCCAGTTCAGACTTTACTCTGGGCCCCACCCCACCCCACCTCCATCTAGTCCAGATCAGACTTTACTCTGGGCCCCACCTCCATCTAGTCCAGATCAGACTTTACTCTGGGCCCCACCCCACCCCACCTCCATCTAGTCCAGATCAGACTTTACTCTGGGCCCCACCTCCATCTAGTCCAGTTCAGACTTTACTCTGGGCCCCACCCCACCCCACCTCCATCTAGTCCAGTTCAGACTTTACTCTGGGCCCCACCTCACCCCACCCCACCTCCATCTAGTCCAGATCAGACTTTACTCTGAGCCCCACCCCACCCCACCTCCATCTAGTCCAGATCAGACTTTACTCTGAGCCCCACCTCACCCCACCTCCATCTAGTCCAGATCAGACTTTACTCTGGGCCCCACCTCACTCCACCTCCATCTAGTCCAGTTCAGACTTTACTCTGAGCCCCACCTCACTCCACCTCCATCTAGTCCAGTTCAGACTTTACTCTGGGCCCCACCCCACCCCACCTCCATCTAGTCCAGATCAGACTTTACTCTGAGTTGTGTTTTATAGCCCCAATTCCTTATCAGTTTGTCCTCCTGTGTTCTGCTGGCAGTAGACTCTGACTGACCAGCCCTGCAAGCGTGCGCACACACGCATGCACGCACGCACGCACGCAGACACACACACACACACACACACACACACGCATAACCTCTACGGTCTGTTTGACCAGCTGTGGCCAACACAAAGAACTAGATCTGGGCCTCCATACTCCCTCCATACTCCACCCATACATCCTCCATGCGTACTCCCTCCGTAATCCATCCATACTCCATTCATACTCCCCCCAGACTCCATCCATACTCCATTCATACTCCCCCCAGACTCCATCCATACTCCATTCATACTCCCCCCAGACTCCATCCATACTCCATTCATACTCCCCCCAGACTCCATCCATACTCCCTCCGTAATCCATCCATACTCCCTCCATACTCTACCCATACTCCCTCCATACTCCCTCCATACTCTACCCATACTCTCTCCATACTCCATCCATACTCCCTCCATACTCCCTCCATACTCCCTCCATACTCCCTCCATCCTCCATCCATACTCCACCCACGTCCCTCCATACTCCCTCCATACTCCCTCCATACTCCATCCACATCCCTGCACCTCCCTCCATACTCCCTCCATACTCCCTCCATACTCCCTCCCTCCACAGTAGGTGGACTGTTATATGAAATACAGACTTTTACTTCCCATGAACTACCTGTAAACTACTGTCAAATTCATGGTTACCCCTCTACAGAGAATCTATATATGGTTTCTGTCTCTCTCTCTCTCTCTTTCTCTCCTCTTTCTCTATACGTCTTAATCTCTCTCGCCTCTCTCAATTTCAATTTCAATTTAAGGGGCTTTATTGACATGGAAAACATTCAGTTGAAGTCGGAAGTTTACATACACTTAGGTTGGAGTCATTAAAACACATTCAACCACTCCACAAATGTCTTGTTAACAAACTATAGTTTTGGCAAGTCGGTTAGGACACCTACTTTGTGCAGGACACAAGTAATTATTCCAACAATTGTTTACAGACAGATTATTTCACTTATAATTCACTGTATCACAATTCCAGTGGTTCAGAAGTTTACATACACTAAGTTGACTGTGCCTTTAAACAGCTTGGAAAATTCCAGAAAATGATGTCATGGCTTTAGAAGCTTCTGATAGGCTAATTGACATAATTTGAGTCAATTGGAGTTGTACCTGTGGATGTATTTCAAGGCCTACCTTCAAACTCAGTGACTCTTTGCATGACATCATGGGAAAATCAAAAGAAATCAGCCAAGACCTAACAAAAATATTGTATACCTCCACAAGTCTGGTTCATCCTTGGGAGCAATTTCCAAATGCCTGAAGGTACCACGTTCATATGTACAAACAATAGTACGCCAGTATAATCACCATAGGACCACGCAGCCGTCATACCGATCAGGAAGGAGACGCGTTCTGTCTCCAAGAGATGAACGTACTTTGGTGCGAAAAGTGCAAATCAATCCCAGAACAACAGCAAAGGACCTTGTGAAGATGCTTGAGGAAACAGGTACAAAAGTATCTATATCCACAGTAAAATGAGTCCTACATCAACATAACCTGAAAGGCCGCTCAGCAAGGAAGAAACCACTGCTCCAAAATTGCCACAAAAAAGCCAGACTACGGTTTGCAACTGCACATGGGGACAAAGATTGTACTTTTTGGAGAAATGTCCTCTGGACTAATGAAACAAAAACAGAACTGTTTGGCCATAATGACCATCGTTATGTTTGGAGGAAAAAGGGAGACGCTTGCAAGCCGAAGAACACCATCCCAACTGTGAAGCACGGGGGTGGCAGCATCATGTTGTGGGGGTGCTTTGCTACAGGAGGGACTGGTACACTTCTGACCAACTGGGAATGTAATGAAAGAAATAAAAGCTGAAATAAATCATTCTCTCTACTATTATTCTGACATTTCACATTCTTCAAATAAATTGGTGATCCTAACTGACCTAAGACAGGGAATTTTTATTCTGATTAAATGTCAGGAATTGTGAAAAAACTGAGTTTAAATGTATTTGGCTGAGGTGTATGTAAACTTCCCACTTCAACTATATGTCAACATTGCCAAAGCAAGTGAAATAGATAATAAACCAAAGTGAAATAAACAATCAAAAATTAAAAGTAACATTACAATTACAAAAGTTGCAAAAGAAAAAAGACATTTTCAAATGTCATATTATGTCTATATACAGTGTTGTAATGATGTACAAATAGTTAAAGTACACAAGGGAAAATAAAGAAACAAAAATATGGGTTTGTATTTGCAATGGTGTTTGTTCTTCACTGGTTGACCTTTTCTTGTGGCAACAGGTCACAAATCTTGCTGCTGTGATGGCACACTGTGGTATTTCACCCCGTAGATATGGGAGTTTATCAAAATTGGATTCGTTTTTTCGAATTCTTTGTGGATCTGTGTAATCTGAGGGAAATATGTGTCTCTAATATGGTCATACATTTGGCAGGAGGTTAGGAAGTGCAGCTCAGTTTCCACCTCATTTTTTGGGCAGTGTGCACATAGCCTGTCTTCTCTTGAGAGCCATGTCTGCCTACGGCGACCTTTCTCAATAGCAAGGCCATGCTCACTGAGTCTGTACATAGTCAAAGCTTTCCTTAAGTTTGGGTCAGTCACAGTGGTCAGGTATTCTGCTACTGTGTACTCTCTGTTTAGGGACAAATAGCATTCTAGTTTGCTCTGTTTTTTGTAAATTCTTTCTGATGTGTCAAGTAATTATCTTTTTGTTTTCTAATGATTTGGTTGGGTCTAATTGTGTTGATGTCCTGGGGCTCTGTGGGGTCTATTTGTGTTTGTGAACAGAGCCCCAGGACCAGCTTGCTTAGGGGACTCTTCTCCAGGTTCATCTCTCTGTAGGTGATGTTATGGAAGGTTTGGGAATCGCTTCCTTATAGGCCTAATTCTGCTCTGCATGCATTATTTGGTGTTTTATGTTGTTCACTGAAGATATTTTTGGGTGAGTCTGCTGTTAATGATAATGCAGAAGATTTTCCCACAGTAGTTATTGGGGTCAAATTTGTCTCCACTTTTGGGGTGATCAGTCCTTGGTTCCAAATATTGGGCAATATGCTAATATGCCAATTTCTCTCTCTCTCTCTCTCTCTCTCTCTCTCTCTCTCTCTCTCTCTCTCTCTCTCTCTCTCTCTCTGTCTCTCTCTCTCTCTCTCTCTCTCTCTCTCTCTCTCTCTCTCTCTCTCTCCTCTCCTCTCCTCTCCTCTCTACCTCTCTCTCTCCTCTCTCTCTCTCCCCTCTCTCTCTCCCTCTCTCTCTCTCTAGCAAATGCAACATAACAGAAAACAGCATGCACTTCTCGTGACCATATTCTCATTCTCTTCCACAGTGCGAGACAGAGTCAATATATGACACAGGAGCCTCATGCTGTTTGCTGTTATGTCACATGTGAGAGTATGTCTGCACAGTGTGATCAGACTTGTGTGTACGTTGGGTTTGTTCCTCTGATAGCTAATCTCTTGTGGACAGAAGTACGTAATATAAATCTATCGAGTATCTGGCACAGCGTTTTGGTTCTGGGTTACTGAGATTACTTATAGCTGATGCTTGATGAGTGTGTGATCAAACTCTAACAGTTTTCAATCAATTAATGCATTTAACAGAGCTGCTATTAATCTCTCTCTCTCTCTCCCTCTCTCTCTCTCTCTCACCCTCTCTCGCTCACCCTCTCTCGCTCACCCTCTCTCTCCCCCATCTCTCCCCCATCTCTCTCTCTCCCTCTCTCTCCTTCTCTCACCCTCTCTCTCTCCCCCATCTCTCTCCCCCTCTCTCTCCCCCTCTCCCCCATCTCTCCCTCTCTCTCAGGTTGTGTGTTTGAGGGAAGGCTGTGCTCCAGGGAGCAGTTCTGCTCTGATGGTGAGTATCCTGTGTGTGTGTGTGTGTGTGTGTGTGTGTGTGTGTGTGTGTGGGGGGGGGGGGGGGTGCTAAGTGCTCGGTATCTCCTAGAGAGTAACACACATTTGGTCCAGATAAGCAATGTAATTACAGAGAGACACTGGCAGGCAGACACAGTTCCAGTCAGTGAACCCCAGGCCCTGCTCATCCTGGTCCCCCAAACAACCCCAATCACCCTCTTCCTGTACCTCCTGTTCCTCAAACACCTCTGTATCTCCCTGGGGCATGTAGCGTTTACTACAGTTTGCATAAACCCAAAACGTACAGGACTAAGCACGTACCTCTGAGGGGTTAACCATGTTGAGGGTCAGTATGGCAGATGTGTTGTTGCCTACCCTTACCACCTGGGGGCGGCCCGTCAAGAAGTCCAGGATCCAGTTGCAGGTGTTGAATCTCGTGGTCCTGAGCTTAGTCATTACCTTGGTCACATAGACTATGGTGGTCTGCTTGAAACATGCTTGAAACATGTAGATATTACAGACTGGGTCAGGGAAAGGTTGAAAATGTCAGTGAAAACACCTGCCAGCTGGTCCGCGTATGCTTTTAATACATGTCCTTGTAATCCATCTGGCCCTGTGGCCTTGGGAATTTTAACCTGTTTAAAGGTCCTACTCACATCGCTACGGAAAGCGAGATCACACAGTCGTCCAGAACTGCTGGTCCTCTCATGCATGTTTCAATGTTGCTTTCCTCAAAGCGAGTCTAGAAGGCATTTAGCTCGTCTGGTATGCTTGTGTCACTGGACACTTATTCATTTTTATTGATTTTTACCGTTATTTTACCAGGTAAGTTGACTGAGAACACATTCTCATTTACAGCAACGACCTGGGGAATAGTTTCAGGGGAGAGGAGGGGGGATGAATGTGCCCATTGTAAGCTGGGGATGATTAGGTGGCCATGATGGTATGAGGGCCAGATTGGGAATTTAGCCAGGACACCGGGGTTAACACCCCTACTCTTACGATAAGTGCCATGGGATCTTTAATGACCTCAGAGAGTCAGGACACCCGTTTAACGTCCCATCCGAAAGACGGCACCCTACAATTCCAGGGCGCCCTGCCCTTCACAAAGAAAAGAGAACTCTCCCCGGGGCTCCCGCCAGCTTCTCCGGGATATTCATGAGGTATTCTAACTCAGAGGAGCAAAAAACTTGAGACCATGTTATTCCCGTGTAACTCAGTTGGTAGAGCATGGCGCTTGCGGCGCTAGGTTCGATTCCCCTGGTGGACCAGTAAGAAAAAAGTATTAAAATGTATGTTACTCACAACTTTAAGTCGCTCTGGATAAGACTGTCTGCTAAAATATTAAATGTTATTCAGCCACGACTCTGAGAAACATTAGGACATTACAGTTATTCAGTTCCTGTTGTTAGATTTCTTCTTCTAGTAAATTGCACGTTCGCCGACAAGACAATAGAGGTCTAGATGACACTTCCTCTTTCGAGTCCCGGGGATATAACCTGGTCTGTGGTAAGCATAACACAGTGGTATAAAAGTACTACTTTAAGTAGTTTTGGGGGGGTGTATCTGTACTTTACTTTACTATTTATATTTATGACAACTTTTATTTTTTACTTCACTACATTCCTAAAGAAAATAATGTACTTTTTACTCTAGACATTTTCCCTGACACCCAAAAGTCCTCGTTACATTTTGACAGGAAAACAGTCCAATTCATCCCTGGTCATCCCTACTGCCTCTGATCTGGCGAATCATAGATCTTTTCACCACTGGCATAACAGCCAGAGAAGTTGACTCGTTGAAGTAGAAATCTTCCTCCAAATCGACATTATTGATCGCTGTTCTGATGACCAGAAGCTGTTTTAGGAAATTACATCATGTACCAAAAAAAACACAAAATTGCAGAGTTGGTGTGAAGCCGACAACAGCTACGTAGCTGTTGGTTTATTTGTCCTATCCTCACAGCAGCTACGTAACTGTTGGTTTATTTGTCCTATCATCACGGCAGCTACGTAGCTGTTGGTTTATTTGTCCTATCATCACAGCAGCTACGTAACTGTTGGTTTATTTGTCCTATTCTCACAGCAGCTACGTAGCTGTTGGTTTATTTGTTCTATCCTCACAGCAGCTACGTAGCTGTTGGTTTATTTGTTCTATCCTCACAGCAGCTACGTAGCTGTTGGTTTATTTGTCCTATCCTCACGGCAGCTACGTAGCTGTTGGTTTATTTGTCCTATCCTCACGGCAGCTACGTAGCTGTTGGTTTATTTGTCCTATCCTCACGGCAGCTACGTAGCTGTTGGTTTATTTGTCCTATCCTCACGGCAGCTACGTAACTGTTGACTGAGTGTAATGGATTTTAATCAGTGTTATGATGCGTGGGTGTATGTTATGTATGATGTATTGGTGCAGTCTTATTAATTGATGCATAGTAATTATTAGCTAGATACCACAGACACAGACATATAACCTCAGCTAGCTAGGTACCACAGACACATAACCTCAGCTAGCTAGGTACCACAGACACATAACCTTAGCTAGCTAGGTACCACAGACACATAACTTTAGCTAGCTAGGTACCACAGACACATAACCTCAGCTAGCTAGCTAGGTACCACAGACACATACATTTAGCTAACTAGGTACCACAGACACATAACCTTAGCTAGCTAGCTAGGTACCACAGACACATAACCTTAGCTAGCTAGGTACCACAGACACATAACCTTAGCTAGCTAGTTACCACAGACACATAACCTTAGCTAGCTAGGTACCACAGACACATAACCTTAGCTAGCTAGCTAGTTACCACAGACACATAACCTTAGCTAGCTAGTTACCACAGACACATAACTTTAGCTAGCTAGGTACCACTGTTGAATGATATTTTGGATCTGTTTAGTGGATATATCTCTGCTGATTGGCTCAGTGTTATGATGTGTGTGTGTGTGTGTGTGTGTGTGTGTGTGTGTGTGTGTGTGTGTGTGTGTGTGTGTGTGCGTGTGTGTGTGTGTTATGTCTGTGTGTGGTAGGGAGGCTACAGTATGTGGGATAAGGTGTGTGGCTGAGTTAATACATACTGATACTGTATCTGCATGTGTTTCAGCATTGAAATTGAACAACATTCAATTTGAATTTGCACGGAGTACCTTGTGTGTTATAGTTTAATGCCATATTATGGTGATGAGTGTGTTTATGCGTGTGTGCGTGTGTGTTTTGTGTTTATTGTTGTGGTGTATTAGGGAGGGGTAGACACACACAGGCCACGTCTCCCTCCTCCCTCTCCTCCGTCTCTCCCTCTCTTCCCTCACTCCCTCCCTCATTCCCTCCCTCCCTCTCCTCCCTCTCCTCCCTCACTCCCTCCCTCACCTCCGTCACTCCCTCTGTCACTCCCTCTCCTCCCTCCCTCCCTCCCTCTCCTCCCTCTCCTCCATCATTCCCTCCCTCCCTCTCCTCCATCATTCCCTCCCTCCCTCTCCTCCGTCATTCCCTCCCTCCCTCCCTCTCCTCCGTCACTCCCTCTACTTTGTCATTCCCTCCCTCCCTTTCCTTCGTCATTCCCTCCCTCTCCTCCGTCATTCCCTCCCTCCCTCTCCTCCGTCATTCCCTCCCTCCCTCTCCTCCATCATTCCCTCCCTCCCTCTCCTCCGTCATTCCCTCCCTCCCTCTCCTCCATCATTCCCTCCCTCCCTCTCCTCCGTCACTCCCTCTCCTCCCTCCCTCCCTCTTCTTCGTCATTCCCTCCCTCCCTCTCTCTCCTTCCTATACTCTCCTCAGCCTCATCAATGCTCCTCTTCAACACCACATATCGTCTCCCTAGCAACGGTGAAATCATCAGGCTGATAGCAGCTAGGCAGCTGGGTCAACGCCCCCACAATCCCTCTCTCTCTCTCTCCTTCTCTCTTTATCTCTATGCTCCTCAGTAAGAGGATGAATCACTAGTGCTTACACACTACTCCTCCACACATATGTACACACTCACTCTTCTTTTCTCATCCCTCTCTCTCTCTCTTCCTTCCTTCCTCTTTCTCTCCCTCTCTCATATTCTCCTTCCTCTCTCTCATCTCCTCCTTCCTCTCTCTCATTTCCTCTTTCCTCTCTCATCTCCTTCCTCTCTCTCCTTTCCTCTTTCCTCTCTCATCTCCTCCTTCCCTTCTTTCATCTCCTCCTTCCCCTCTCATCTCCTTCCTTCCGTCCTTGCTTCCTTCCTCCCCCCCTCTCTCTCTCTCTCTTTCTCTCTTTCTCTCTTTCTCATCTTATCCTTCCCCTCTCTCATCTCCTCCTTCCTCTCTCATCTCCTCCTTCCTCTCTCTCATCTCCTTCCTTCTGTCCTTGCTTCCTTCCTTCCCCTCTCTCTCTCTCTCTCTCTCTCTTTCTCTCTTTCTCATCTCCTCCTCCTTCCTTTCTCATCTCCTCCTTCCTCTCTCTCATCTCCTTCCTTCCGTCTTTGCTTCCTTCCTTCCTTCCCCTCTCTCTCTCTCTCTTTCTCATCTCCTCCTTCCTCTCTCTCATCTCCTCTTGATGTGGAATGCTGTTTGGGTCTTTGTCTGTCAAAAAGCCAAGCGCCACTACGATCAGTAGCACTGTCAAAGTAAAAATACAAAATAAGTAAATACCACAATGTGTTTACAATAATACCACGATGTGTTTACAATAATACCACGATGGCAATTTTAAGAAAATAGAAGTTAAGAAAATATTTACTAAATAAATTAAAGTAAAAAAAAACAGTTACACAATAAAATAACAATAATGAAGTTATGTACTGGGGCTACGGGTACTGAGTCAGTCTGCAGGGGTTAGTCGAGGTAATATATACATATAGGCATAGACTAGGCCTACTGACTAAAATCTGGGTTTATGATTGTATTTACATTTTGCCATGGTTTGGTTTGCTAGATGTAGGTAGCCTATAGACCATGATAGGCCTACAGTGAGGGAAAAAAGGATTTGATCCCCTGTTGATTTTGTATGTTTGCCCACAGACAAAGAAATGATCAGTCTATAATTTTAATGTTAGGTTTATTTCAACAGTGAGAGACAGAATAACAACAAAAAAATCCAGAAAAACGCATTTCAAAAATGTTATAACATGATTTGCATTTTAATGAGGGAAATAAGTATTTGACCCCTCTGCAAAACATGACTTAGTACTTGGTGGCAAAACCCTTGTTGGCAATCACAGAGGTCAGACGTTTCTTGTAGTTGGCCACCAGGTTTGCACACATCTCAGGAGGGATTTTGTCCCACTCCTCTTTGCAGATCTTCTCCAAGTCATTAAGGTTTCGAGGCTGACGTTTGGCAACTCGAACCTTCAGGTCCCTCCACAGATTTTCTATGGTATTAAGGTCTGGAGACTGGCTAGGCCACTCCAGGACCTTAATGTGCTTCTTCGGCACCGTTTTTCTGTACATCTCATTTCAAATAGCCTACAATAACCTAGGCAAAATATATGCGATGTAAAATAAACCCTTATAGCAGTTTGTTTAGTTAAATTTAACAGACTAATTTATTTCAAATGAATAGCGAGGCGAATTTGAGATAAGAAGTGCTTATTTCGCCCTGCTGCAATAGGCTACTGAGGATGGGGGTCGTAATTTCAATCACTGAATCAAATATTAATAATTATATTGGATATGAACTAAATAGGCCTGTGTTTGTCAACAACAGCCAGTGTTTTTTTTTTTTTTACCTGTAGCTTAATCTGACTGACTGTTAGCCTACCTGGAGCTGAAAAACTGATTTAATAAATAGCCTATATGTAATGGTTGTCGTCGGGAATGGAGGACCAAAACGCAGCAGGAATGTGGATGCTCATCTTGTATTTATTTTAAAATAAAGAGAACACCAAAATAACAAAATAAAGAACGCTCGAACAACAAAACAGTCTTGTCAGGCTCACACAGGCAAAACAAGAAACAATCTCCGACAAACACTTAACCAAACACATACCCATATATAGGACTCTCAATCAGAGGCAACTAGAAAACACCTGCCTCCAATTGAGAGTCCAACCCCAATAAACTAGACATAGAAATACAAAAGACTAGAGACCACATAGAAATACAAACCTAGAACATAACCCGGAATAATAAATCAAACACCCTACTAAATAAATCACCACCCCGAACCACATAAACCAAATACCCTCTGCCACGTCCTGACCAAACTACAATAACAAATAACCCTTATACTGGTCAGGACGTGACACTATAACAAGGCAAGGAGTTCCCATAACTTCCATTTCAAGTTTCCACTGAGCATGCGTAAAACCCTTCGCTTGACATGGTATTCCATAAGCCAAGTCGACATTAGAATGCAGTTTAAACAACCTCTTAGCAAATGTATCTAATGTGCTCCAGAGCGCATTAGTCGTTTCCTGTGCTTTGTCGCCCGTTATCTATTAATATGTGTCTCTAATATGGTCATAGTTTTGGCAAGAGGTTAGGAAGTGCAGCTCAGTTTCCACCTCATTTTGTAGGCCGTGTGTACACATCCTGTCTTCTCTTGAGAGCCAGGTCTGCCTATGGCAGCCTCTCTCAATAGCTCATTGAGTATGTACATAGTCAAAGCTTTCCTTAGGTTTGGGTCAGTCACAGTGGTCAGGTATCCTGTCACTCAGTAACAGCCTCCTCAGTGCCTGACCGTCAGCAGCAGGTAAAATCTATATTTTAAGAAAAATGGCGGCCGCGGTGCAAATAAGGAGGCCAAAAACCTGCAACCCTCCAACCAATACATTTTTACCTGCAACCCCCCACCTGTCACAGTATCTAACGAAGGTGGCGCCCCTCCTCGGTCGGGCGGCGCTCGCCGGTCGTCGTCGCCGGCCTATTAGCTGCCACCGATCGTTGTTTCTGTGTCTGTTGGTTTTGTCTGTCGATCCCGCACCTGTTTTGTGTTTTTCATTAGTGGGGGGTTATTTAATGTGTATTTTCAGTTGGGGTTCTCGTGCGGGATTGTTCGTTGGTTCATGAAGGACAGTTGTGTTACCTCCGATTTAGGAAGTCATTATATTGCCGGGCTGCGCCCCGCGCGCTGTTTGTTTTTTTGTGCGCTTCTTTGATTTCCTTTTTTTTGAGAGAAGTGTTTTCTCCTGGCGGACTTCGCCACTCGCCCTGTGCCCAACGGCTATTGCGACTGGTATTGCCTATTAAAACTCAGTTGCTCCGGCCCTCTGTCTCCTGCTCCTGATTTCATATATCCACTGGTCCTAGACGCTCGTGACACCACCAATACATTTCTACCTGCAACCCTCGAACAATACATTTTTACCTGCAACCCTCGGCCAATACATTTTCACCTGCAACCCTCTGACCAATACATTTTCACCTGCAACCCTCCGACCAATACTTTTTCACCTGCAACCGTCGACCAATACATTTTTACCTGCAACCCTCGACCAATACATTTTTACCTGCAACCCTCCGACCAATACATTTTCACCTGCAACCGTCGACCAATACATTTTTACCTGCAACCCCCCACCAATACATTTTTACCTGCAATCCTCGACCAATACATTTTTACCTGCAACCCTCGACCAATGCATTTTCACCTGCAACCCTCCGACCAATACATTTTCACCTGCAACCCTCGACCAATACATTTCACCTGCAACCCTCGACCAATACATTTTCACCTGCAACCCTCGACCAATACATTTTCACCTGCAACCCTCGACCAATACATTTTTACCTGCAACCCTCCGACCAATACATTTTTACCTGCAACCCTCCGACCAATACATTTTCACCTGCAATCCTCGACCAATAAATTTTAACCTGCAACCCTCCGACCAATAAATTTTCACCTGCAACCCTCGACCAATACATTTTTACCTGCAACCCTCTGACCAATACATTTTCACCTGCAACCCTCGACCAATACATTTTTACCTGCAACCCTCGACCAATACATTTTCACCTGCAACCCTACGACCAATACATTTTCACCTGCAATCCTCGACCAATACATTTTTACCTGCAACCCTCCGACCAATACATTTTCACCTGCAACCCTCAACCAATACATTTTTACCTGCAACCCTCTGACCAATACATTTTCACCTGCAACCCTCGACCAATACATTTTCACCTGCAACCCTCCGACCAATACATTTTCACCTGCAACCGTCGACCAATACATTTCTACCTGCAACCCTCGACCAATACATTTTTACCTGCAACCCTCCGACCAATACATTTACACCTGCAACCCTCTGACCAATACATTTTCACCTGCAACCCTCAACCAATACATTTTCACCTGCAACCCTCGACCAATACATTTTCACCTGCAATCCTCGACCAATACATTTTCACCTGCAACCCTCGACCAATACATTTTCACCTGCAATCCTCGACCAATACATTTTCACCTGCAACCCTCTGACCAATACATCTTCACCTGCAACCCTCGACCAATACATTTTCACCTGCAACCCTCCGACCAATACATTTTACCTGCAACCGTCGCCCAATACATTTTTACCTGCAACCGTCGACCAATACATTTTTACCTGCAACCCTCCGACCAATACATTTTTACCTGCAACCCTCCGACCAATACATTTTTATCTGCAACCCTCCGACCAATACATTTTTACGTGCAACCCTCCGACCAATACATTTTCACCTGCAACCCTCGACCAATACATTTTTACCTGCAACCCTCGACCAATACATTTTCACCTGCAACCCTACGACCAATACATTTTCACCTGCAATCCTCGACCAATACATTTTTACCTGCAACCCTCCGACCAATACATTTTCACCTGCAACCCTCAACCAATACATTTTTACCTGCAACCCTCTGACCAATACATTTTCACCTGCAACCCTCGACCAATACATTTTCACCTGCAACCCTCCGACCAATACATTTTCACCTGCAACCCTCCGACCAATACATTTTCACCTGCAACCCTCAACCAATACATTTTTACCTGCAACCCTCTGACCAATACATTTTCACCTGCAACCCTCGACCAATACATTTTCACCTGCAACCCTCCGACCAATACATTTTCACCTGCAACCGTCGACCAATACATTTTTACCTGCAACCCTCGACCAATACATTTTTACCTGCAACCCTCCGACCAATACATTTACACCTGCAACCCTCTGACCAATACATTTTCACCTGCAACCCTCAACCAATACATTTTCACCTGCAACCCTCGACCAATACATTTTCACCTGCAATCCTCGACCAATACATTTTCACCTGCAACCCTCGACCAATACATTTTCACCTGCAATCCTCGACCAATACATTTTCACCTGCAACCCTCCGACCAATACATTTTCACCTGCAACCCTCTGACCAATACATTTTCACCTGCAACCCTCGACCAATACATTTTCACCTGCAACCCTCCGACCAATACATTTTTACCTGCAACCGTCGCCCAATACATTTTTACCTGCAACCGTCGACCAATACATTTTTACCTGCAACCCTCCGACCAATACATTTTACCTGCAACCCTCCGACCAATACATTTTTATCTGCAACCCTCCGACCAATACATTTTCACCTGCAACCCTCGACCAATACATTTTCACCTGCAATCCTCGACCAATACATTTTCACCTGCAACCCTCTGACCAATACATCTTCACCTGCAACCCTCGACCAATACATTTTCACCTGCAACCCTCCGACCAATACATTTTTACCTGCAACCGTCGCCCAATACATTTTTACCTGCAACCGTCGACCAATACATTTTTACCTGCAACCCTCCGACCAATACATTTTTACCTGCAACCCTCCGACCAATACATTTTTATCTGCAACCCTCCGACCAATACATTTTTACGTGCAACCCTCCGACCAATACATTTTCACCTGCAACCCTCGACCAATACATTTTTACCTGCAACCCTCGACCAATACATTTTCACCTGCAACCCTACGACCAATACATTTTCACCTGCAATCCTCGACCAATACATTTTTACCTGCAACCCTCCGACCAATACATTTTCACCTGCAACCCTCAACCAATACATTTTTACCTGCAACCCTCTGACCAATACATTTTCACCTGCAACCCTCGACCAATACATTTTCACCTGCAACCCTCCGACCAATACATTTTCACCTGCAACCGTCGACCAATACATTTTTACCTGCAACCCTCGACCAATACATTTTTACCTGCAACCCTCCGACCAATACATTTACACCTGCAACCCTCTGACCAATACATTTTCACCTGCAACCCTCAACCAATACATTTTCACCTGCAACCCTCGACCAATACATTTTCACCTGCAATCCTCGACCAATACATTTTCACCTGCAACCCTCGACCAATACATTTTCACCTGCAATCCTCGACCAATACATTTTCACCTGCAACCCTCCGACCAATACATTTTCACCTGCAACCCTCTGACCAATACATTTTCACCTGCAACCCTCGACCAATACATTTTCACCTGCAACCCTCCGACCAATACATTTTTACCTGCAACCGTCGCCCAATACATTTTTACCTGCAACCGTCGACCAATACATTTTTACCTGCAACCCTCCGACCAATACATTTTACCTGCAACCCTCCGACCAATACATTTTTATCTGCAACCCTCCGACCAATACATTTTTACCTGCAACCCTCCGACCAATACATTTTTACCTGCAACCCTCCGACCAATACATTTTCACCTGCAACCCTCCGACCAATACATTTTTACCTGCGACATAGTTTTCAAGTAGCCCAATTTGCGGGGAAACCACAGATATGGCAACTCTGGGACCAGATTATGTGTTGTGATGCTAGGATTAGCCACAATAGTGGACTTTGCGGTTCGCCTTCTAAATAAAAGTCCCTCTTTGAAAGTCATGCAAATGGATACAATTAGTGGAATCATGCCATATTTAGACTAGATATTGCTAAACAATGTGAAACAATGAAATGTGGAATCACTGTACCCAATAACACAACTGTGAAGAGTTTACACTAATATTAACGTCTTAGCTCTTATTGCGGGACTGTGACTGTGTGAAATCACCTCCCCAGTCAGCCTATTGTGTGTATTGACATTCACGTTGCACTGTACAGCTTTACCTAAGGATTGGGGATCAATAAAATGAGGTATCAGTCTCCATCATACCCCCTTCACCTCTTCATCACCCAATCCCTCATCCCTTCATCCCTCTATTCCACCATCCCTTCATCCCTCCATCCCTTCATCCCTCCATCCTTCCATCCCTCCATCCCTTCATCCCTCCATCCCTCCATCCCTTCATCCCTCCATCCCTCCATCCCTCCATCCCTCCATCCCTTCATCCCTCCATCCCTCCATCCCTCCATCCCTCCATTCCCTCCATCTCCATCCCTCCATCCCTCCATCCCTCCATCCCTCATCCCTCCATCCCTCATCCCTCCATCCCTCCATCCATCCCTCCATCCCTCCATCCCTCCATCCCCTCCATCCCTCCATCCCTCATCCCTCCATCCCTCTATTCCCTCCATCCCTCTATCCCTCCATCCCTCTATTCCCTCCATCCCTCCATCCCTCCATCCCTCCATCCCTCATCCCTCCATCCCTCCATCCCTCCATCCCTCCATCCCCTCCATCCCTCCATCCCCTCCATCCCTCCATCCCTCCATCCCCTCCATCCCTCCATCCCTCCATCCCTCCATCCCCTCCATCCCTCCATCCCTCCATCCCTCATCCCTCATCACTTCATCCCTTCATCCCTCCATCCCTTCATCCCTTCATCCCTCATCCCTTCATCCCTCCATCCCTTCATCCCTCCATCCCTTCATCCCTTCATCCCTCCATCCCTTCATCCTTCTATTCCCCCATTCCCCCCATCCCTCCATCCCTTCATCCTTCTATTCCCCCATTCCCTCCATCCCTTCATCCCTTCATCCTTCTATTCCCCCATTCCCTCCATCCCTTCATCCCTTCATCCCTCCATCCCTTCATCCCTTCATCCTTCTATTCTCCCATTCCCTCCATCCCTTCATCACTTCATCCTTCTATTCTCCCATTCCCTCCATCCCTTCATCCTTCTATTCTCCCATTCCCTCCATCCCCTCATCCCTCCATCCCTTCATCCTTCTATTCTCCCATTCCCTCCATCTCCATCCCTCCATCCCTTCATCCCTCTATCCCCCATTCCCTTTGTCCTCCAGTCCTATTAATAAAAGTGACTCATGTCTTTTTCATGGAGAGAGAGAGACAGCTGAGTTTACTCTGGAGGAGAGTTGGAGAGAGAGGGCTGAGTTCACTATGAAAGAGAGAGAGAGAGGGCTGAGTTCACTATGGAGGAGAGAGGAGAGAGGGCTGAGTTCACTATGGAGGAGAGAGGAGAGAGGGCTGAGTTCACTATGGAGGAGAGAGAGAGAGGGCTGAGTTCACTATGGAGGAGAGAGGAGAGAGAGGGCTGAGTTCACTATGAAAGAGAGAGAGAGAAGGCTGAGTTCACTATGGAGGAGAGAGGAGAGAGGGCTGAGTTCACTATGGAGGAGAGAGAGAGAGGGCTGAGTTCACTATGGAGGAGAGATGAGAGAGAGGGCTGAGTTCACTATGGAGGAGAGAGAGAGAGGGCTGAGTTCACTGTGGAGGAGAGAGGAGAGAGGGCTGAATTCACTATGGAGGAGAGAGAGAGGGCTGAGTTCACTATGGAGGAGAGAGAGAGAGGGCTGAGTTCACTATGGAGGAGAGAGAGAGAGGGCTGAGTTCACTGTGGAGGAGAGAGGAGAGAGAGGGCTGAGTTCACTATGGAGGAGAGAGGAGAGGGCTGAGTTCACTATGGAGGAGAGAGGAGAGAGGGCTGAGTTCACTATGGAGGAGAGAGAGAGAGGGCTGAGTTCACTGTGGAGGAGAGAGGAGAGAGGGCTGAGTTCACTATGGAGGAGAGAGGAGAGAGAGGGCTGAGTTCACTATGGAGGAGAGAGAGAGAGGGCTGAGTTCACTGTGGAGGAGAGAGGAGAGAGGGCTGAGTTCACTATGGAGGAAAGAGAGAGAGAGGGCTGAGTTTACTATGGAGGAGAGAGGAGAGGGCTGAGTTCACTATGGAGGAGAGAGAGAGAGGGCTGAGTTCACTATGGAGGAGAGAGAGAGAGGGCTGAGTTCACAATGGAGGGGAGAGAGAGAGGGCTGAGTTCACTATGGAGAAGAGAGAGAGAGGGCTGAGTTCACTATGGAGGAGAGAGAGAGAGGAGAGAGAGGGCTGAGTTCACTATGGAGGAGAGAGAGAGAGGGCTGAGTTCACTATGGAAGTGAGAGAGAGAGAGAGGGCTGAGTTCACTATGAAAGAGAGAGAGAGAGAGAGAGAGGGCTGAGTTCACTATGGAAGTGAGAGGATGCATTCAACTGAAATTTGTCTTCCACATTTATCCCAACCCTTGTGAATCAGAGAGGGATAGAGAGCTGGGTTCACCGCAGTATAATTTTCATTCAGTTATGACTCAGTTATGAGTCAGAGTCAGAGGGGGTATCTCTCTCTCTCTCTCTCTCTCTCTCTCTCTCTCTCTCTCTCTCTCTCTCTCTCTCTCTCCCTTTCAATTTCATTCAATTCAAGGTGCTTTATTGGCATGGGAAACAAATGTTAACGTTGCAATAGCAAGTGAAGTAGATAATATATAAAAGTGAAATAAATATAAACATTACACACAAAGAAGTTCCAAAAGAATAAAGACATTACAAATGTCATATTGTGTCTATATACAGTATTGTATTGATGTACAAATGGTTAAAGTACACAAGGGAAAATAAATAAGCATAAATATGGGTTGTATTTACAATGGTGTTTGTTCTTCACTGGTTGACATTTTCTTGTGGCAACAGGTCACAAATGTTGCTGCTGTGATGGCACACTGTGGAATTTCACCCACTAGATATGCGAGTTTATCAAAATCGGGTTTGTTTTCAAAGGTTTTGTGGATCTGTGTAATCTGAGGGAAATATGTGTCTCTAATATGGTCATACATTTGGCAGGAGGTTAGGAAGTGCAGCTCAGTTTCCACCTCACTTTGTGGGCAGTGTTGCACATAGCCTGTCTTCTCTTGAGAGCCATGTCTGCCTACGGCGGCCTTTCTCAATAGCAAGGCTATGCTCACTGAGTCTGTACATAGTCAAAGCTTTCCTTAATAACTTGTTATGGATAGGGGGCAGTATTTTCACGGCCCGATAAAAAACGTACCCGATTTAATCTGGTATTTACTCCTGCCCAGAAACTAGAATATGCATATAATTATTAACTTTGGATAGAAAACACTCCACAGTTTCTAAAACTGTTTGAATGGTGTCTGTGAGTATAACAGAACTCAAATGGCAGGCCAAAACCTGAGAAGATTCTGTACAGGAAGTACCCTGTCTGACCATTTCTTGGCCTTCTTTGCCATCTCTATCCAAAACAGGGGATCTCTGCTGTAACGTGACATTTTCTAATGCTCCCATAGGCTCTCAGAAGGCGGCAGAACGTTGAATGATGACTCTGCTGTCTCTGGCTGAAAAACAGTAGCGCATTTGGTAAGTGGTCGATCTGAGAACAATGAGACTGGTGCGCGCGTGCACGAGACGACTCCATGTTTACATTTTCAGTCTTTGAACGAAAACAACGACTCCCGGTCGGAATATTATCACTTTTTTACGAGAAAAATCGCATAAAAATTGATTTTAAACAGCTTTTGACATGCTTCGAAGTACGGTACTGGAATATTTGGAATTTTTTTGTCACGATACGCGCCGGGCGCGTCACCCTTCGTTACCCTTTGGATAGTGATTTGAACGCACAACAAAACGCCGCTATTTGGATATAACTATCGATTATTTGGAACCAAAACAACATTGGGTGATGAAGTAGAAGTCCTGGGAGTGCATTCTGACGAAGAACAGCAAAGGTAATACAATTTTTCTTATAGTAAATCTGACTTTGGTGAGTACCAAACTTGGTGGGTGTCAAAATAGCTAGCCATGATGGCCGGGCTATCTACTCAGAATATTGTAAAATGTGCTTTCACCGAAAAGCTATTTTAAAATCGGACACCGCGATTGCATAAAGGAGTTCTGTATCTATAATTCTTAAAATAATTGTTATGTTTTTTGTGAACGTTTATCGTGAGCAATTTAGTAAATTCACCGGAAGTGTTCGGTGGGAATGCTAGTTCTGAACGTCACATGCTAATATAAAAAGCTGGTTTTTGATATAAATATGAACTTGATTGAACAAAACATGCATGTATTGTATAACATAATGTCCTAGGAGTGTCATCTGATGAAGATCATCAAAGGTTAGTGCTGCATTTAGCTGTGGTTTTGTTTTTTGTGACATTATATGCTAGCTTGAAAAATGGGTGTCTGATTATTTCTGGCTGGGTACTCTGCTGACATAATCTAATGTTTTGCTTTCGCTGTAAAGCCTTTTTGAAATCGGACAGTGTGGTTAGATAAAGGAGAGTCTTGTCTTTAAAATGGTGTAAAATAGTAATATGTTTGAAAAATTGAAGTTTTCGGATTTTCGAGGAGTTTGTATTTCGCGCCACGCCCATCATTGGATATTGGAGCAGGTGTTCCGCTTGCGGAACGTCTAGATGTAAGAATAAGTTTGGGTCAGTCACAGTGGTCAGGTATTCTGCCACTGTGTACTCTCTGTTTAGGGCCAAATAGCATTCTAGTTTGCTCAGTTTTTTTGTTCATTCTTTCCAATGTGTCAAGTAATTATCTTTTTGTTTTCTCATGATTTGGTTGGGTCTAATTGTGTTGCTGTCCTGGGGCTCTGTGGGGTCTGTTTGTGTTTGTGAACAGAGCCTCAGGACCAGCTTGTTTAGGGGACTCTTCTCCAGGTTCATCTCTCTGTAGGTGATGGCTTTGTTATGGAAGGTTTGGGAATCGCTTCCTTTTAGGTGGTTGTAGAATTTAACGTCCCTTTTCTGGATGTTGATCATTAGCGGGTATCGGCCTAATTCTGCTCTGCATGCATTATTTGGTGTTCTACATTGTACACAGAGGATATTTTTGCATAATTCTGCATGCGGAGTCTCAATTTAGAGTTTGTCCCATGTTGTGAATTTTTTGTTGGTGAGCGGACCCCAGACCTCACAACCATAAATGGCAATGGGTTCTATAGCTGATTAAGGGTTTTTTAGCCAGATCCTAATTGGTATGTCGAATTTTATGCTCCTATTGAAGGCATAGAAGGCCCTTCTTGCCTTGTCTCTCAGATCATTCACAGCTTTGTGGAAGTTACCTGTGGCGCTGATGTTTAGGCCAAGGTATGTCTAGTTTTTTTGTGTGCTCTAGGGCAACGGTGTCTAGATGGAATTTATATTTGTGGTCCTGGCGACTGGACCTTTTTTGGAACACCATTATTTTTGTCTTACTGAGATTTACTGTCAGGGCCCAGGTCTGGCAGAATCTGTGCAGAAGATCTAGGTGCTGCTGTAGACCCTCCTTGGTTGGTGACAAAAGCACCAGATCATCAGCAAACAGTAGACATTTGACTTCAGATTCTAGTAGGGTGAGACCAGGTGCTGCAGACTTTTCTAGTGCCCGTGCCAATTCGTTAATATATATTTTAAAGAGGGTGAGGCTTAAGCTGCATCCCTGTCTCACCCCATGGCCCTGTGGGAAGAAATGTGTATGTTTTTTGCCTAATTTAAAAGCACACTTGTTGTTTGTGTCCATGGATTTTATAATGTTGTATGTTTTTCCCCCAACACCACTTTCCATCAATTTGTATGGCAGACCCTCATGCCAAATTGAGTCAAAGGCTTTTTTGAAATCATGAGAAGCATGAGAAAACTTTTATTTTGTTTTGGTTTGTTTGTTTGTCAATAAGGGTGTGCAGGGTGAATACGTGGTCTGTCATACAATAATTTGGTAAAAAGCCAATTTGACATTTGCTCAGTACATTGTTTTCACTGAGGAAATGTACGAGTCTGCTGTTAATGATAATGCAGAGGATTTTCCCAAGGTTGCTGTTGACACATATTCCACGGTAGTTATTGGGGTCAAATTTGTCTCCACTTTTGTGGATTGGGGTGATCAGTCCTTGGTTCCAAATATTGGGGAAGATGCCAGAGCTGAGGATGATGTTAAAGAGTTTAAGTATAGCCAATTGGAATTTGTTGTCTGTATATTTGATAATTTCATTGAGGATACCATCAACACCACAGGCCTTTTTGGGTTGGAGGGTTTTTATTTTGTCCTGTAGTTTATTCAAGGTAATTGGAGAATCCAGTGGGTTCTGGTAGTCTTTAATAGTTGATTCTAAGATTTGTATTTGATCATGTATATGTTTTTGCTGTTTGTTCTTTGTTATAGAGCCAAAAAGGTTGGTGAAGTGGTTTACCCATACATCTCCATTTTGGATAGATAATTCTTTGTGTTGTTGTTTGTTTAGTGTTTTCCAATGTTCCCAGAAGTGGTTAGAGTCTTGGATTACATTCAGCTGAATTCTGATGTGCTGTTCCTTTTTTTTCCATAGTGTATTTCTGTATTGTTTTAGTGATTCACCATAGTGAAGGCGTAGACTCAGGTTTTCCGGGTCTCTATGTTGTTGGTTGGACAGGTTTCTCAATTTCTTTCTTAGATTTTTGTGTTCTTCATCAAACCATTTGTCATTCTTGTTCATTTTCTTCGGTTTTCTATTTGAGATTTTTAGATTTGATGGGTAATTTTATTTATTTATTTATTTCACCTTTATTTAACCAGGTAGGCAAGTTGAGAACAAGTTCTCATTTACAATTGCGACCTGGCCAAGATAAAGCAAAGCAGTTCGACAACATACAAAAACATAGAGTTACACATGGAGTAAAACAACATACAATCAATGATGCAGTAGAAAAAAATAAGACTATATACAATGTGAGCAAATGATGTGAGATAATGGAGGTAAAGGCAAAAAAATGCCATGGTGGCAAAGTAAATAAAGTATGGCAAGAAAAACACTGGAAAGGTAGATTTGTAGTTTGAAGAAAGTTAAAAGTTAAAATATAAATAATATGGTGCAAAGGAGCAAAATAAATAAAATAAATAAATACAGTAGGGGAAAAGGTAGTAGTTTGGGCTGAATTAAAGATGGGCTATGTACAGGTGCAGAGATCTGTGAGCTGCTCTGACAGCTGGTGCTTAAAGCTAGTGAGGGAGATAAGTGTTTCCAGTTTTAGAGATTTTTGTAGTTCGTTCCAGTCATTGGCAGCTGAGAACTGGAAGGAGAGACGACCAAAGGAGGAGTTGGCTTTAGGGGTGACCAGAGAGATATACCTGCTGGAGCGCGTGCTACAGGTGGGTGCTGCTATGGTGACCAGTGAGCGGAGATAAGGGGGGACTTTACCTAGCAGGGTCTTGTAGATGACCTGGAGCCAATGTGTTTGGCGACGATTATGAAGTGAAGGCCAGCCAACGAGAGCATACAGGTCGCAGTGGTGGGTTGTATATGGGGCTTTGGTGACAAAACGGATGGCACTGTGATAGACTGCATCCAGCTTGTTGAGTAGGGTATTGGAGGCTATTTTGTAAATGACATCGCCGAAGTCGAGGATTGGTAGGATGGTCAGTTTTACGAGGGTATGTTTGGCAGCATGAGTGAAGGATGCTTTGTTGCGAAATAGGAAGCCAATTCTAGATTTCACTTTGGATTGGAGATGATTGATGTGAGTCTGGAAGGAGAGTTTACAGTCTAACCAGACACCTAGGTATTTGTAGTTGTCCACAAATTCTAAGTTAGAACCGTCCAGAGAAGTTATGCTGGATGGGCGGGCAGGTGCAGGCAGCGATCGGTTGAAGAGCATGCATTTAGTTTTACTTGTGTTTAGGAGCAGTTGGAGACCACGGAAGGAGAGTTGAATGGCATTGAAGCTCGTCTGGAGGGTTGTTAACACAGTGTCCAAAGAAGGGCCAGAAGTATACAGAATGGTGTCGTCTGCGTAGAGGTGGATCAGAGATTCACCAGCAGCAAGAGCGACATCATTTATGTATACAGAGAAAAGAGTTGGCCCAAGAATTGAACCCTGTGGTACCCCCATAGAGACTGCCAGAGGTCCAGACAGTAGGCCCTCCGATTTGACACACTGAACTCTGTCAGAGAAGTAGTTGGTGAACCAGGCGACGCAATCGTTTGAGAAACCAAGGCTACTAAGTCTGCCGATGAGGATGTGGTGATTAACAGAGTCAAAAGCTTTGGCCAGGTCAATGAATACGGCAGCACAGTAATGTTTCTTATCGATGGCGGTTACGATGTCGTTTAGGACCTTGAGCGTGGCTGAGGTGCACCCATGACCAGCTCTGAAACCAGATTGCATAGCGGAGAGGGTGCGGTGGGATTCAAAATAGTCGGTAATCTGTTTGTTGACTTGGCTTTCGAAGACCTTAGAAAGGCAGGGTAGGATGGATATAGGTCTGTAGCAATTTGGGTCAAGAGTGTCACCTCCTTTGAAGAGGGGGATGACAGCAGCTGCTTTCCAATCTATGGGAATCTCAGACGACACGAAAGAGAGGTTGAAGTAAGCTGAGAGGTCAAATTTACACCTTCACTATTACAGTGGAATGTTTAGTCCAGGAAGTTGTCTAAAAGGGATTGAATTCAAGTAGACTGTGATTTCACTGTGATCTGATTGGGGTGTCAGTGGACTGACTGTGAACGCTCTGAGAGACTCTGGGTTTGAGGTCAGTGATAAAGTAGTCTACAGTACTACTGCCAAGAGATGAGCTACAGGTGTACCTACCATAGGAGTCCACCTTGAAGCCTACCATTAACTATGTACATACCTAACACGCGACAGAGGTGCAGGAGTTGTGACCTGTTTTTGTTGGGCATGTTGTCATAGTTGTGCCTAGGGGGACATATGGGGGAGGGAATGCTGTCACCTCCAGTTTGGCGTTTGTCCCCCTGTGTGCTGAGGGCGTCAGGTTCTTGTCCAGTTCTGGCATTTAGGTCAACACAGACTAGTACATGTCCCTCGGCCTGGAAATGATTGATTTCCCCCTCCAGGATGGAGAAGCTGTGTGTGTGTGTGTGTGTGTGTGTGTGTGTGTGTGTGTGTGTGTGTGTGTGTGTGTGTGTGTGTGTGTGTGTGTGTGTGTGTGTGTGTGTGTGTGTGTGTGTGTGTGTGTGTGTGTGTGTGTGTGTGTGTGTGTGTGTGTGTGTGTGTTGATGTGTCCTGCTGTGTGTACATGTTCCAGACCGTCTCTTCGGGCACTGTGTCTGTCTATTTTTGTGTGTGTGTGTGTCTAGTAACTGTGTTGATGTGTTCTGTTGTGTATTGCAGACGGTCTGTTTGGGCAGTGCCGTACCTCTAAGCAGGACCAGGTTCAGTACCAGGTGTCAGTTCCTGTTCTGAAGAGGATGCAGGAGGTCCTCAAGCAGCTGATGCTAGAGGGTGAGTCAACAGCCTAACACGCTGCAGGGTGAGTCAACAGCCTAACACGCTGCAGGGTGAGTCAACAGCCTAACGGGTAACACGCTGCAGGGTGAGTCAACAGCCTAACACGCTGCAGGGTGAGTCAACAGCCTAACACGCTGCAGGGTGAGTCAACAGCCTAACACGCTGCAGGGTGAGTCAACAGCCTAACACGCTACAGGGTGAGTCAACAGCCTAACAGCCTAGACACGCTGCAGGGTGAGTCAACAGCCTAACACGCTGCAGGGTGAGTCAACAGCCTAACACGCTGCAGGGTGAGTCAACAGCCTAACACGCTGCAGGGTGAGTCAACAGCCTAACACGCTGCAGGGTGAGTCAACAGCCTAACACGCTGCAGGGTGAGTCAACAGCCTAACACGCTGCAGGGTGAGTCAACAGCCTAACACGCTGCAGGGTGAGTCATTTTTGCGTTATTTTCATAGCCATAATTATGAGCCCAGTAGCAGGCGGTGGTGCAAGAGGGTTTTGATTTATAAACAAGGTGTTGGTGTGACGAGGCCTTGGCCACTCACTAGCCAATCAACACATCCATTGGCTTAATGCTGCATGTTTGTCTCCAGTTCTGTAGGTTATTGATGGTTTTTGAGTTGTCATCAACTCCAATTTGCCTGTGTGCGCTGAATATTCTCGTCCTGGTCAACTGTGGATTGATATTACAGTTTATTAAATAGCATTGGCTACAGTAGCAAGTGATAGCAACAGTAAAAAAAAAAAACAACCAGTGTTTGCAACATTGTTGCTTCAATGAGCCTAGCCGAGCCTAGCCTAGCCGAACCTAGCCTAGCCGAACCTAGCCAAACCTAGCCTAGCCGAGCCTAGCTAAACCTTGCCGAGCCTAGCCGAGCCGAACCTAGCCTAGCCGAGCCTAGCCTAGCCGAGCCTAGCCAAACCTAGCCTAGCCGAACCTAGCCTAGCCGAGCCTAGCCAAACCTAGCCTAGCCGAACCTAGCCTAGCCTAGCCGAGCCTAGCCGAGCCTAGCCGAGCCTAGCCGAACCTAGCCTAGCTGAACCTAACGTAGCCGAATCTAGTGTAGCCGAACCTAGCCAGCCCAAACCTAGCCAAACCTAACCGAGCCTAGCCAAACCTAGCCTAGCCGAACCTAGCCTAGCCGAGCCTAGCTGAACCTAGCCTAGCCGAGCCTAGCCTAGCCGAGCCGGGCCTAGCCGAACCGAGCCGAGCCTAGCCGAACCTAGACTACTTGTCTTTAAGTGTCGCACTTCTCCTAAAATAAAATATACTTCTCTACTTTGCAAGGCCAGGATAAAAAAGACACAATATATTGCTGAACTAGCCTTCGTTATATTAGCCTTTGCCCAGAGTACGCATAACATTCGTACATCGATACAAAATACTGGGCTGCTGTCAAATGTACCGTTGCCTATATTTGAGGCAGATTTTTTTTTTATCTGACGTTGATATGGCATTATAGGACGACTAAATAGTTTGAAGCGTGTCTTTGGTAGTAGGATGAGGAGCGCTTTTTGAAAATGGGGATGGATAGCCTATTTCAACAAACAAAATTAGCTATGCAGGTATGTGAATTGTGAATAATGAAAAAGCAAGAGGTAAAAAAAAATCTTAAATATTTATATTCAATCAATAACATTTATTTATAAAGCCCATTTTACATCAGTAGATGTCACAAAGTGCTTTACAGATACCCAGCCTAAAACCCCAGAGAGGAAGCAATGCAGATGTAGAAGCACGGTGGCGCAGCGGTCTAAGGCACTGCATTTCAGTGCTAGAGGCGTCACTACAGACCTTGGTTCGATTCTAGGCAGTATCGCAACCGGCCGTGATTGGTAGTCCCATAGGGCGGCTCACAATTGGCCCAGCGTCGTCCGGGTTAAGGTTTGACCTGGGGTAGGCAGTCATTGTAAATAAGAATTTGTTCTTAAACTGACTTGCCTATTTAAATAAATGTTTAATTAATTTAAAAAAGGAAAAATTCCAAAGCACTCCAAGTAGCCCAATTAAAACGCCTTTATTCATAGGCTACTTGGCTAATAGCCAGGGGAAAAGGTACGTACTTATGCAATGCTTCTAAACCAGCATTGATTAAAGGGAGGGTAGGCTGTGCTTGGTTTTTAATGAAACAACATTTTGTGTTTCTAAAGATGAGATTCTCCGGCACAAAAAAGGAGCATCTCTCCTTCCATATGCACTGTGCGTCATGGCTGGATAGGCTGCTCTTTCGCTCTCTAAATACACGTCACTGTCAAATGTGTTACTGCTAAGTGCTGCTTTTTTTGTGGGTATTAAAACGTCCCATTAGCTCTGCATTAAATTGTCACTTTTGCGCTTGTTTTTAAAGGACACACCTCATATACTGCCAAGCTTCCCACCTCAGCGCAAGCGAGCTGATGTTGAATTACCAAACTTAGCGTTAAGGCAGGAAAACGCACTGTATGCCAGTATTACTTGACCAAATTGCGAGCTAACGTGCGTTTGACTCTTGCGCCTCCTTAGCACCAGATAATAGAGCCCTCTGTGTTACGATTACTTTTTAGCTCATTTAACCAAAAAATCGACTCATGTTCAAATACAAACACATTGATTCAATTCAACATGTTCCTAAAAATATGAATTACCTAAGCAAATATTCTTTATCCCAATTGTCCAATTGTAGGTCTGTCCTGGCAGGATGACATCACCCAGTACATTGTTGCCAAAGAGCTGAGCAGAGTTCCTCACAACACACACTCCCTGAAGGCCTCCTCCTTCACACAGTAAGGATACTAATAGATTTGAGAGAATGTAAAGTTGTCCCTTCAGGCCTCCTCCCAGCTGGTCTACCCAGTAGGGTCTTGTCTCTGTGTAGCTGTGAATGTAAAGATGCTTTATAGGAACTGTAGGTGGATTTAGACCTGTGAGCCTTTTCTCTAGACTATCCAACATTGTCTTGTGTGTCTTACAGCCTCTGTGTAACGTAGACGGAAGAACCACTATGCTCATATTCAAAAAAACGTCTCAGACTAGGAACAGGTCCCCCATGTCTGTATAACATTTGATTAACTATGACCTATATAAAGCAAAGCTGATCCTATATCAGCACTCCTATTCTGAGCTCTTTGTTGAATGACTCTCTCTGATCTGCTAAACTCTCCCTCTTGGCTTGTACCCCCTACCAGAACCAAGCAGAGCTCCTCCAATCAGGGAGGATACCCCAGCAGCTCCTCCAATCAGAGAGGAGACCCCAGCAGCTCCTCCAATCAGGGAGGATACCCCAGCAGCTCCTCCAATCAGAGAGGATACCCCAGCAGCTCCTCCAATCAGGGAGGATATCCCAGCAGCTCCTCCAATCAGGGAGGATACCCCAGCAGCTCCTCCAATCAGAGAGGATACCCCAGCAGCTCCTCCAATCAGGGAGGATACCCCAGCAGCTCCTCCAGACAGGGAGGATACCCCAGCAGCTCCTCCAATCAGGGAGGATACCCCAGCAGCTCCTCCAAGCAGGGAGGATACCCCAGCAGCTTCTCGAAGCAGGGAGGATACCCCAGCAGTTCCTCCAGTCAGGGAGGATACCCCAGCAGCTCCTCCAATCAGGGAGGATACCCCAGCAGTTCCTCCAGTCAGGGAGGATACCCCAGCAGCTCCTCCAAGCAGGGAGGATACCCCAGCAGCTCCTCCAAGCAGGGAGGATACCCCAGCAGCTCCTCCAAGCAGGGAGGATACCCCAGCAGCTCCTCCAAGCAGGGAGGATACCCCAGCAGCTTCTCCAAGCATGGAGGATACCCCAGCAGCTCCTCCAAGCAGGGAGGATACCCCAGCAGCTCCTCCAAGTCAGGGGCCAGTCAGGCTGACAGCCGCCAAGACTACTTGATAGTAAACCATCTCCAGTCCCCCCTCCACATGCAGACATCTCCCATGGACCCCTTTACCTACCAACAGGTACTGTAGGCTACAGCCATGCATGTTAACACAGACACTCAGACACACAACAAACTTTATATTGTAAAGATAATTTGTTCCCTTTCAGTGAACTCTGTACAATACAGCTATTGGGAGTTTACGCGCACGCACACTCTACTGAAGAACAACAGAATCACGCCTGACATGGCCAATGAACACCGTACCTCACTTGAATCCCCACCTTCTACAGGTGATAAACTTGAGGCACGAATTCCTCCCTTCAATTCTTCCTGCTCTTCACCTCGACCTAAACAGAACAATTCACACATTTCTTAAACAAAAATCTAGAACAAAAAAAATGTTTCAGGCTTTACTCCGACTGAACTGTCCCACTTAAGGAAGGCATGCTCATCCTGCTGCATGTTGTGTGTTACCGTTTGGTAACTACACTGAACAAAAAATATAAACGCAACATTTAAAGTGTTGGTTCCATTGTTTCGTGAGTTGAAATAAAAAATCCCAGAAATTTCCTATAGGCCAAAATATTATTATTTTGTCAAAATACATGTGTTTACATCCCTGTTAGTGAGCATTTCTCCTTTGCCAAGATAATCCATCCACCTGACAGGTGTGGCATATGATCGAAGCAATCATGAAGCGTGGAATCCGATTGGTCAGACCAGAGGTTGGCTAGACCTAAGCACGGGCGCTTCCTGTTTTAGTTTCTGCCTATAAGAGGGGAGCAACAAGATGGAGTCATGGTCGGATTTGCCAAAAGGAGGGCGGGGGAGGGCCTTGTATGCATTGCGGAAGTTAGAGTAGCAATGGTCGAGCGTGTTAATCGCTCATGTACAGCAATCGATATGCTGATAGAATTTAGGGAGACTTGCTCTAAAATTTGCTTTGTTAAAATCCCCAGCTACAATAAATGCAACCTCAGGATATATGGTTTCTAGTTTGCATAAATTCCAGTGAAGTTCCTTGATGGCCGTCTTGGTATCCGCTTGCGGGGGGTATACACGGCTGTGACGATAACCGAGGAGAGTTCCCTTGGGAGATAATACGGACGACGTTTGATCGTGAGGAACTCTAGGTAAACAAAAGACATTGAGTTCCCATATGTTGTTACAATTACAGCACGAGTTGTTAATCATGAAACATAGACCCCCGCCCTTCTTCTTACCCGGAGAGATGCACTGAAAATCCCGTTGGCTGTATGGACTCCGACAGCATGTCCCCAGCTAGCCATGCTTCCGTGAAACAGAGTATGTTACAATCCCGGATATCTCTCTAAGCGAGTTTCAGAGATCAAAATAAAGTTTATTTGGTCACGTGCGCCGAATACAACAGGTGTAGTAGACCTCACAGTGAAATGCTGAATACAACAGGTGTAGTAGACCTTACGGTGAAATGCTGAATACAACAGGTGTAGACCTTACAGTGAAATGTTTACTTACAGGCTCTAACCAATAGTGCAATAAAAGGTATTAGGTGAACAATAGGTAGGTAAAGAAATAAAACAACAGTAAAAAGACAGGCTATATACAGTAGAGAGGCTATAAAAGTAGCGAGGCTATATACAGTAGAGAGGCTACATACAGTAGCGAGGCTATATACAGTAGCGAGGCTATATACAGTAGCGAGAATACATACAGTAGCGAGGCTACACACAGTAGCGAGGCTACATACAGTAGCGAGGCTATATACAGTAGCGAGGCTATATACAGTAGCGAGGCTATATACAGTAGCGAGAATACATACAGTAGCGAGGCTACATACAGTAGAGAGGCTATATACAGTAGCGAGGCTACATACAGTAGAGAGGTTATATACAGTATGTGAGGCTACATACAGTAGCGAGGCTACACACAGTAGAGAGGATATATACAGTAGAGAGGCTATATACAGTAGCGAGGCTACATACAGTAGAGAGGCTATATACAGTAGAGAGGCTATATACAGTAGAGAGGCTATATACAGTAGAGAGGCTATATACAGTAGAGAGGTTATATACAGTAGAGAGGCTATATACAGTAGAGGTTATATACAGTAGAGAGGCTATATACAGTAGAGAGGCTATATACAGTAGAGAGGCTATATACAGTAGAGAGGCTATAACAGTAGCGAGGCTATATACAGTAGAGAGGCTATATACAGTAAAGAGGCTATATACAGTAGAGAGGGCTATATACAGTAGCGAGGCTATATACAGTAGAGAGGCTATATACAGTAGAGAGGGTATATACAGTAGCAAGGCCCTGTGTGGGCTCGTGTGGCTCAGTTGGTAGAGCATGGTGTTTGCAATGCCAGGGTTGTGAGTTCGATTCCCATGGGGGACCAGTACGGGAAAAAAATGTATGAAATGTATGCATTCACTACTGTAAGTCGCTCTGGATAAGAGTGTCTGCTAAATGACGTAAATGTAAAACGAGAGGCTATATACAGACACCGGTTAGTCAGGCTGATTGAGGTAGTATGTAGTATGAATGTTTTCTGATGTTAGCAAGTTATAGATTTCATGAACCTTATTTTGAAGGCTACATATATTAATATGGGTTATTCTTAGCCCTTCCTGGGTAGCTTATCAGAGATCGACATGGAGAAAAAACTAAGTAAAATTATAAACATTGTTGAGCTAATATTCAGTCAATCAGGTGTGTAGTGTGTGTGTGTGTGTGTGTGTGTGTGTGTGTGTGTGTGTGTGTGTAGGTGTGTGTGTGTATGTAGAATGTGTGTGTGTGTGTGTGTGTGTGTGTGTGTGTGTGTGTGTGTGTGTGTGTGTGTGTGTGTGTGTGTGTGTGTGTGTGTGTGTGTGTGTGTGTGTGTGTGTGTGTGTGTGTGGAAGGAGGGTGGACAACACAGGAAGCTGCTGAAGGGAGGAAGGCTCATAATAATGGCCAGAACGGAGCAAATGGAAACCGTGTGTTTGATATATTTGATACCAATCCACCTATTCTGCTCCAGTCATTACAACGAGCCCATCCTCCCCAATTATTAAGGTGCCACCAACCTCCCGTGGTGGACAATGAGCTTATCGTAGGGGATGTAAGCAATGTCACCACGCTTTCTGGCTTTCTGGCTTTCTGGCTTTCTGGCTTTCATAGCTGGCATAAGTTCTTTCCGTCTCTGGTTCCTCTCAAGTTCTTGGCTCTCTCCAGAACAGCCATCTTGTCCTTGAACCTTAGGAACTTCACCACTGTCGACCTGAGTCTGTCACCTGGGCTCGTTATAGCGCGATCCACCTCAATCTGCCTATAATCCATCTGCAACTTTTCACTGATAATTGTTCTCACTTTCTCTTCAGTCTCCATCCAGGTGGAGACTCTTGGTATGCCATCCGCAACAATGTTATTCCTCCTGGATTGTCCGTCTAGATAGTATCTTTTTTTCCCCCTAGTCATCTGTAATAATGATTCACAGACTGTGCTAATGTCACTTACAGTTTGTCATCTTGCTGTAAGTCTCTTTAATTACATCCACCTCTCCCGGGGAGAACTGCAAACTGTTCTGGTCAGATCATCCATTATTTTGTTAGTTGAGTCCACCAGTATTTGGACAAAGCTCTTGAAGCTATTTTCCTGTTGCTGCAACAACTGCTTGTATACATCGTGTTGTTGATTTTAAAAGATCATGATAGCAAAACACTGTCCTCTCCATTATTCCAACCTTTAACTTTTGGAGGCATGATGGTGACAACGAAGGCTAACGTTGGTACACCACGCAATTCCAGCCAGCACAGCTCACAGGTCCAATGGAAATGGCAACAAACAACAGGGATTTAAACAGCTACAAGCCCGGAACTATCCACAGTACCAGACATAAGGGCTAACCACGTCGCGGGCTGTGTTCAAACTGTCAAGGAAACCTGGCTAGCTTGATAGCTAGCTGCTAGGCTAGCTGCTTCGCCAAAGCAGTAGCTCTTCAGATTTTAGGGTTTGGCAGGATCACGGGACATATAGCAACGGTCTCAGCAACTGAGGCTAACTGCGTCGCGGGATCTGAATTAACCAGGTTGGCTAGTAAACAAGTTCAGCATGTTACACACTACGCTGCTGTGGATGTAGCATGGGAATTCCTGGCTTCCGCTCGTTGAGCCGAGTAGCTGCACGCTTGTCAGCGGGGTGGCCATCCTCCCCCAGTGGCGGAAGGCATCCAGGTTTGGTGGGAAATATCTGCCACAGTCAAGCGCTGCTTACCTCTTTTTTCAGACCTAATCGATTAGATGACCTGGGCCCAAGCTAATGTTGCATGGGTATTCCCACTTCATGGATGTGGAGGGCATGGAGGGTGCGGGACTTGTCCACACGCCTCCGGTGGATGGGAAACTAGCTACCTAACAAAGTGATGGTTAACCCCAACCCGTCACTCCCGAATAAGCACTGTCATTTTTCGGGGGGCGCAGCTTGACAAGGTGTACCGGGCCCAGGGCTGTGGCAGCCCGGTCCCTGAACCTACAGTCGCAACGCTGCAGGTTTACCAGACTGAGCTGTTGGCTGACCTGACAACAGTTCTGGTTGCTGAGGAGCCCCACACAAAGCTCCGAGATGAGATTTGTGCTACGGTCAATTTCATCATGTCCTGTTCACCGTCTCAGCGCTTTGGGAAAATCATGGGCGCTACCGTGGTGGCGCAGCGGCACATTTGGAGGACTTTGTCGCAGGTGCCGGAGAGAGACTGGCAGTTGTACTTGGATGAGCTGATTTTCTCCTACGGGGTTGTTTGGTTCAGCCCTGGAGTCTATGCAGTCTCATTCTGAGGAAAAAATAAGCAGGAGGCAGTGCTGCGTGTCTTCTTTCCTCGGTGCTGCGTGTCTTCTTTCCTCGGTGCTGTGCGTCTTCTTTCCTCGGTGCTGCGTGTCCTCTTTCGTCGGTGCTGCGCGTGCTCTTTCCTCGGTGCTGCGTGTCCTCTTTCCTCGGTGCTGAGCGTCCTCTTTCCTCGGTGCTGCATGTCCTCTTTCCTTGGTGCTGAGCGTCTTTGTTCTTCGGTGCTGCATGTCCTCTTTCCTCGGTGCTGAGAGTCCTCTTTCCTTGGTGGTGAGCGTCTTTGTTCTTCGGTGCTACGTGTTCTCTTTCCTCGGTGCTGATCATCTTCTTTCGTCGGTGCTGTGCGTCCTGTTTCCTCGGTGCTGTGCGTCCTGTTTCCTCGGTGCTGCGTGTCCTCTTTCCTCGGTGCTTCGCATCCTCTTTCCTTGGGGCTCCGCGTCTTCTTTCCTCGGTGCTGCTGCGGCCTCATCTTCTAGAGTGTCTGCAGACAGAGGCCCGGTGGCTAAGCTAGCTTACCAAGCTTCTGGGTCCACCTCCATGTCTGCTCCTGCTTGTCTTGTTCCTCAAGAGCAGACTAGGTTGCTTGCCACAGGTGTCGTTTTACTCCCAAGGGTGAAGGGAAAACTGGTCCATCCATGGTGGAAATTCAAAAAGGCATAAAAAAAATAACAATTCTCCCACAAGATGGTGTTCCACCCCTTGAGATGGCACTTTACTGGAGACTCTCTGTGCACATGCGCAGTGTCTCGCTTGATTAGGCAAACAGCAACATTGAGGTACAGGCTAAAATTTGTTGTGCATCACCTATGTTTTGACGGTATCACTGAGGCCTCAGAGCCTGTTTTAGGAAGGAGAATTCTCCAGAAGCAGTCGTTCCTGTGTTAGAGGCCCAGGACAGCTTGTACACCCGGTATCAACTGGTTCCCAAAAGGGGCCGGACTTTGCGCCCCTATTTTGACCTGCATGCCCTAAACAAGCATCTTAGGGTCTACAAATTCAGAATGCTCATGATCAGCCGGTTGTTACAGCCCATGCGATTGGTTCACCTCCATCGTCTTGAAGGATGCATACTTTCATGGGGCCATATATCCCCCTCCCCATAACAGAAAATTCCTGAGGTTCCATTTTGAGGCTGTAGCCTACAATTTTCTGGTCCTCCCTTTTGGGCTGTCCCTCTTGCCTCGCATTTTCACCAAAGTTGTGAAGGTGGATTTGGCAACTATGCAGTGTCGTAGAGGATATTGGACTACCTGGATGATTGGCTGGTGGTAGCGGAGTCGAGGAGCAGGTGGTATTACACACATCCATGCTGGTTTCCCATGTTCAGTCTCTGGGTTTCAAAGGGAATCAAGAGAAGAGCTGTTTGACTCAATCTCAACGCATTCTGGGTCTTGAGTTAGACTCAGTCGAGAATCGTGCATTCTTGTCCCCACATATAGCTTGGACGCATCGCACCACCTGAACCAGTCACTTCAGCTGTCCCTGTCATGTCTACAGGCTCTAGCTCAGTGGACGGACCCATGCGGCTGTTGTCAAGTTGCATCCCGCAAGGTGATTTTTTACATTTAGTCATTTAGCAGACACTCTTATCCAGAGCGACTTACAGTAGTGAATGCATACATTTCATACATTTTTTTCTCCGTACTGGTCCCCTGTGGGAATTGAACCCACAACCCTGGCGTTGCAAACATCATGCTCTACCAACTGAGCTGCACAGGGATCACGACAGATGCATCATTGAAGTTGCCATATTCAAATCACAGACAGTGTCACCAGCAAAGCACCCCCACATCATCACACCTCCTCCTCCATGCTTCACAGTGGGAACCACACATGTGGAGATCATCCATTCACCTACTCTGCATCTCACAAAGACAAGGAGGTTGGAACCAAAAATCTCAAATTTGGACTCATCAGACCAAAGGACAGATTTCCACTGGTCTAATGTCCATTGCTCATGTTTCTTGGTTCAGCAAGTCTCTTCTTATTATTAGTGTCCTTTAGTAGTGGTTTCTTTGCAGCAATTCGACCATGAAGGCCTAATTCACGCAGTCTCCTCTGAACAGCTGATGTTGAGATGTGTCTGTACTTGAACTCTGAAGAACTTATTTGGGCTACAATTTCTGAGGCTGGTAACTCTAATGAACTTATCCTGTGCAACAGAGGTAACTCTGGGTCATCCTTTCCTGTGGCGGTCCTCATGAGAGCCAATTTCACCATAGTGCTTGATGGTTTTTGCGATTACACTTTAAGAAACTTTCAAAGTTCTTGAAATGTTCCGTATTGACTGACCTTCATGTCATAAAGTAATGATGGACTGTCATTATCTCTTTGCTTATTTGAGCTGTTCTTGCCATAATATGGACTTGGTATTTTACCAAATAGGGCTATCTTCTGTATACCACCCCTACCTTGTCACAACACAACTGATTGGCTCAAATGCACTAAGGAAAGAAATTCCACAAACAGCTGTTAATTTAAACGCATTCCAGGTGACATTCTGAGTGTGTTGTCTAGCAGCACCATATCACCAGGTAACATTCTGAGTATGTTGTCTAGCAGCACCATATCACCAGGTAACATTCTGAGTGTGTTGTCTAGCAGCACCATATCACCAGGTAACATTCTGAGTATGTTGTCTAGCAGCACCATATCACCAGGTAACATTCCGAGTGTGTTGTCCAGCAGCACCATATCACCAGGTAACATTCTGAGTATGTTGTCTAGCAGCACCATATCACCAGGTAACATTCTGAGTATGTTGTCTATCACTAGCAGCACCATATCACCAGGTAACATTCTGAGTATGTTGTCTAGCAGCACCATATCACCAGGTAACATTCTGAGTGTGTTGTCTAGCAGCACCATATCACCAGGTAACATTCTGGGTATGTTGTCTATCACTAGCAGCACCATATCACCAGGTAACATTCTGAGTATGTTGTCTATCACTAGCAGCACCATATCACCAGGTAACATTCTGAGTATGTTGTCTAGCAGCACCATATCACCAGGTAACATTCTGAGTATGTTGTCTATCAGCACCATATCACCAGGTAACATTCTGAGTATGTTGTCTAGCAGCACCATATCACCAGGTAACATTCTGAGTATGTTGTCTAGCAGCACCATATCACCAGGTAACATTCTGAGTGTGTTGTTTAGCAGCACCATATCACCAGGTAACATTCTGAGTATGTTGTCTAGCAGCACCATATCACCAGGTAACATTCCGAGTGTGTTGTCCAGCAGCACCATATCACCAGGTAACATTCTGAGTATGTTGTCTAGCAGCACCATATCACCAGGTAACATTCTGAGTGTGTTGTCTAGCAGCACCATATCACCAGGTAACATTCTGGGTATGTTGTCTATCACTAGCAGCACCATATCACCAAGTAACATTCTGAGTATGTTGTCTATCACTAGCAGCACCATATCACCAGGTAACATTCTGAGTATGTTGTCTATCACTAGCAGCACCATATCACCAGGTAACATTCTGAGTATGTTGTCTATCACTAGCAGCACCATATCACCAGGTAACATTCTGAGGATGTTGTCTATCACTAACAGCACCATATCACCAGGTAACAATCTGAGTATGTTGTCTATCAGCACCATATCACCAGGTAACATTCTGAGTATGTTGTCTATCACTAGCAGCACCATATCACCAGGTAACATTCTGAGTATGTTGTCTAGCAGCACCATATCACCAGGTAACTTACTGAGTATGTTGTCTATCACTAACAGCACCATATCACCAGGTAACAATCTGAGTATGTTGTCTATCACTAACAGCACCATATCACCAGGTAACATTCTGAGTATGTTGTCTATCACTAGCAGCACCATATCACCAGGTAACATTCTGAACATGTGTAAATGTCCTTGGTGAATAAAGGTGATTCTGATTCCCTCCATCAGGGAACAGTAGTTATAGTCATAACTGTACATTTGCAATGACTTACCTGGCTATAAGTAAAGGTTTAATGTATGAAATCAGTCACACGCACACACACACAAACACGCACGGCTGGACGTACGCACACAAACACACATACACTTGTCCTCATCCGTAAACCATCTCTCTGTGTATTACAGCACAGATACCAGGAAGATATGGAGCGCTCCCTCCACCAGGGAGGAAAGGTCTACGCAGGGCTCCGTCCTTCCTCCAGATACCAACAGGCCAAACAGAGAGAGAGAGACCGTCAGCTGCTGCAGGACGTCATCTCCCTCTATCTGTCCTCATCCCCTGCACTGCCCTCATTCCGCCACCGGGGGGCAGCAACCCTGCCAGCCCCAACCTACCACGAGGAACTGGAGCTGCCTCTGGACTATGTGGAAGACTACAGTCTGACGGAGCTGGCTATGGCTAGAGACAGACAACATCAGCAACAGCAGCAGCTTGCACAGCAGGACTACAGCTCTCTGGCTGGGCTGGATGGTGAGTTAGTGGAACTGCTGTCTTAATGTAACTCCACCACTGGGCTGGATGGTGAGTTAGTGGATCTGCTGTCTTAATGTAACTCCACCACTGGGCTGGATGGTGAGTTAGTGGAACTGCTGTCTTGATGTAGAGTTATTATTTTAGAATGCAAAGATGCAAGAAAATGGATCTCCACCCTTCTCACTAATGGCAAATAATTACATGTTGTTATTATGTTTATTTTGTTATGAATAAGCGTGTCGTCATAGCCTCCATTAGGCTACTTGTCTGCTTGTAATGCAATACTTCAACATTTTACGTTTACATTTTAGTTAGTGCACTCATTTTAGCGAGGTGGGAAACCACATATCAGTCATAGTAAGTACATTTTTCCTCAGTAAAGTAGCTATCAGTAGGTCAGAGCTCCCCATCGTTAAGCACACCTGGACTTCATAAATCATGTGGGGAATAAGTCAAGTGTTAATTCACGAAAGGAGGGGGGGGTATTTAAGATACTCTTTGAAGAGGTAGGGTTCCAGATGTTGAATGCGAGCTTCGACTGGAAGCCAGTGGAGTGTGCGGAGGAGCGAGGTGACATGGGTGAACTTGGGAATGTTGAACACCAGGTGGGCTGCAGCGTTCTGGATCAGTTGCAGGGGTTTGATGGCCCAGCCAACAGACAGTTGCAGTAGTCCAGACGGGAGATGAAAAGTGCCTGGATTAGGACCTGCTCCGCTTCCTGTGTGAGGCAGGGTTGTACTCTACGGATGTTGTAGAGCATGAACCTACAGGAGTGAGTCACTACTTTGATATTTGCAGAGAACGACAGGGTGTTGTCCAGGGTTACGTCACGGTTATTTGCAGTGATAGGAAAGACCATGAGAGGATATGACAGAGCTGAGTGACTTGGTGTGTAGAGAGAAGAGGAGAGGTCCTAGAACCGAGCCCTGTGGGACACCAGTAGTGAGAGTACATGGTGCAGAACCAGATCCCCACCTCTCCCACCTCAACTGCTAGAAAACGTTGCATATATGTGGTATAAAGTTTGCAGGGAGCTCAGCACGTTCTCACTTCAAAGTTCAGTTTTTTTTAATAAATGCCAACTTTTAAATGAAAACTAGCGTACGTATGTTTTGGGGTAAATTGTGTATGTATTCAAATGTTATAAATCTGTTCCCTGGTGGACTCATGTCTCTGTAGACTCCATCTAGCAGAGGAAACCAGCTAAAGTGTATACGTCTATTTTAGCTCATACTGATCAGTGTTGGGGAAGCTGCTCTGAAAATATAGTTTACCAAGCTACCAATTACTTCACACTGGAAGAAGTTAAGCTACACTTAAAAAAAATATTGTTTACTGAACTAAAGTTACTTTGAAAAAAGTAGTTCCACTATATCCTACAAACTACTTTGTGAAAAATTATCATATCTAAATCTGAAATATCCTAGACTACAAATTGTAAGAACAGATCCCTCTGGAGTCAGATCTTAACAGAATGTGTAATTTAGCCTATTAAACACAAAAACAAAGTTTCAAGTGAGAATTAGGCCAGTTTGATGCCAAAAAAAGAAAGATAATGGTTTCCTACTTTACCCATATTTTCTTTTCTTTTTGCTAAATAAGTAGTGTGTAGTTCCAGTAGTTAGCTACACCGCTACATAGTAAAACAGTAGTGTGTAGTTCCAGTAGTTAGCTACACCGCTACATAGTAAAACAGTAGTGTGTAGTTCCAGTAGTTAGCTACATGGTTAAACAGTAGTGTGTAGTTCCAGTAGTTAGCTACACCGCTACATGGTTAAACAGTAGTGTGTAGTTCCAGTAGTTAGCTACACCGCTACATGGTAAAACAGTAGTGTGTAGTTCCAGTAGTTAGCTACACCGCTACATGGTAAAACAGTTGCCTGTAGTTCCAGTAGTTAGCTACACTGCTACATAGTAAAACAGTAGTGTGTAGTTCCAGTAGTTAGCTACACTGCTACATGGTAAAACAGTTGCCTGTAGTTCCAGTAGCTAGCTACACTGCTACATAGTAAAACAGTAGTGTGTAGTTCCAGTAGTTAGCTACACTGCTACATAGTAAAACAGTAGTGTGTAGTTCCAGTAGTTAGCTACACCGCTACATGGTAAAACAGTAGTGTATAGTTCCAGTAGTTAGCTACACTGCTACATGGTTAAACAGTAGTGTGTAGTTCCAGTAGTTAGCTACACCGCTACATGGTTAAACAGTAGTGTATAGTTCCAGTAGTTAGCTACATGGTTAAACAGTAGTGTGTAGTTCCAGTAGTTAGCTACACCGCTACATGGTAAAACAGTAGTGTGTAGTTCCAGTAGTTAGCTACACCGCTACATGGTTAAACAGTAGTGTGTCGTTCCAGTAGTTAGCTACATGGTTAAACAGTAGTGTGTAGTTCCAGTAGCTAGCTACACTGCTACATAGTAAAACAGTAGTGTGTAGTTCCAGTAGTTAGCTACACTGCTACATAGTAAAACAGTAGTGTGTAGTTCCAGTAGTTAGCTACACCGCTACATGGTAAAACAGTAGTGTGTAGTTCCAGTAGTTAGCTATACCGCTACATAGTAAAACAGTAGTGTGTAGTTCCAGTAGTTAGCTACACCGCTACATGGTAAAACAGTATAGTTCCAGTAGTTAGCTTCACTGCTACATGGTAAAACAGTATAGTTCCAGTAGTTAGCTTCACTGCTACATGGTAAAACAGTAGTATGTAGTTCCAGTAGTTAGCTATACCGCTACATAGTAAAACAGTAGTGTGTAGTTCCAGTAGTTAGCTACACCGCTACATGGTAAAACAGTAGTGTATAGTTCCAGTAGTTAGCTACACCGCTACATGGTAAAACCGTAGTGTGTAGTTCCAGTAGTTAGCTACACCGAAACATGCTAAAACGTAATTAACTATTGAAAACACTGCCAAGATTTGAATTTAGTTCAACTACCACCAAGCTACAACAAAATGTAACTAAATTACTAGTTGAACTACATGTAGTTCACTACTCCCCAACACTGACATAGTCTCCTGTCTGTGTAGAGTCTATCCTACAGCGTATGGTGGAGACCCTGGAGATGTACGGTATTGACCCTAGAGAGCTGACCTCCCAGCAGCTCTACAGACTGGCTGTGGTGCTGCAGCTGATGCAGGCTGAGGACAAGGACAACATAGGTACTACTTACAACACATTGTAGTCATCAAATAAATTATACAGATATGCTTATTTTTTTTGCCTCCCAGTCTTTTTTATTGAATTTTTATTGAATTTCCAGCAACCTGGTCTCAGAGCATTTTGTATTATTCTGTGCGTAAGTCACTCCATTTAGGATGATATGTTACGTTTAGTTTGGTATGTATTCATTTGGGGATATCCATCACACATTTCGTATGATATGTTACGAATTACAGTTCATATTATATGTAATGAATTTGCAAAATGTACAATATGTTATGAATTTGGTAAATGTACAATATGTTGTGAATTTGCAAAATGTTTGCTATGCTACGAATTCTAGCTAAGTGGCTAACGTTAACTAGCTTGCTAACGTTAGCTAGGCTAGGGGTTAAGGTTACGATTAAGTTTAGGAGTTAGGTTAAAGGGTTAAGGTTAGGGTTAGGGGAAGGGTTATCTTAAAGGGTTAGGGGAAGGGTTAAGGTTAGGGTTAGGGGAAGGGTTATCTTAAAGGGTTAAGGTTAGGGTTAGGGGAAGGGTTATCTTAAAGGGTTAGGGGAAAGGTTAGCTAACATGCTAAGTAGTTGCAAAGTAGCTAACAACTTGTAAGTAGTTTAAAGTTGCTAATTAGCTCAAATGTTAAAGTTGTAAGTGATGAGATTCAAATTCGCAACCTTTGGGTTATTAGACATTCACGTTACCCATCCACCCCGACCAACCACCACCCTACCCTCTATTTGATTTTGCCTCAAGTAACCATCTGTCTTATGTAATCATACAAAAACGTAACATATCATACCAAATGGAGTGCCTTCCGATTTACATACAGAATAATACAAAATGCTCTGATACCAGGTTGGTATACAAAATTACCTGTGCCCACATACTACAGCACACTGTTACCCTTTTCACCTTGTTGGACCATCCTAATCTCACGAGCTGCCAAGGATGTTATATCAGGGCAGTCCTTTTCAACACAGTTCATGTAAACTATGGTGGGATGCCTCACAAGGCTCAGTACATCTTGGTTTGGCACGATATGTGTGAAAAGGGTGTATCTGTCTGCACTCAGAAAGGCCCTTAGTCATTTAATACCAATGAATAATGAATACATTACATGAGTCATTTCCTGTACTCCATCTGCCTTGCTAAAAAACTTCTTTGTATTGCTCTCTCTTGTTTTTCAGATCCACTTACCGATGATCCAAAGAAGGTATGTTCAGATCAGACAGGAGTATATACGGTACATTTAAAAAAACAAATATTTCACCTTTATTTAACCAGGTAGGCAAGTTGAGAACAAGTTCTCATTTACAATTGCGACCTGGCCAAGATAAAGCAAAGCAGTTCGACAACATACAACAACACAGAGTTACACATGGGGTAAAACAAACATACAGTCAATAATACAGTAGAAAAATAAGTCTATATACAATGTGAGCAAATGAGGTGAGATAAGGGAGGTAAAGGCAAAAAGGCCATGGTGGCAAAGTAAATACAATATAGCAAGTAAAACACTGGAATGGTAGATTTGTAGTAGAAGAAAGTGCAAAGTAGAAATATAAATAATGGGGTGCAAAGGAGCAAAATAAATAAATACAGTAGGGGAAGAGGTAGTAGTTTGGGCTAAATTATAGATGGGCTATGTACAGGTGCAGTGATCTGTGAGCTGCTCTGACAGTTGGTGCTTAAAGCTAGTGAGGGAGATATGTGTTTCCAGTACATAAAGTACATCAAATGTCATGTGACAAAAATATGTTGTTTACTGTAACATAATGACCGTAGAACCATTATCTTCATGTGTCCTCCTCCTCCCACTCCTCCTTCTCCATTTCCTCATCTTCCTCCTCCCCCATTTCTTCCTCCTCCACCTCTGCCTCTTCCTTCTCCTGCTCCTCTTCCTCTGCCTTTTCCTTCTCCTCCTCCTCTTCCTCATCGTCCTCCTCTTCATCTTCCCTCCACCTCCTCCTCCTCCTCCTCTACACAGATGCAGCAGGTTCTTAAAAGCAGTGACACAGTGCCCAACAAGGGAGAGAAAGCTCCCGTCTTTGTCCCCCCTCCCTCCTCTGCCCCAGGGCCCAAGGTGGCCCCTACCCTGGCCCCAGCTGCCACTAGTCCCCCCCTCACAGCACCTCTAGGGGGCAGCGTGACAGCCAAGGACTCCTCTGTCTCTGTGGAGGATGTGAAAGGAAAGGTGAAAAGCTCCAGTGTCCCAGCAGGGCTAGCAGCTGCTGAGGGAGGAACAGCCGCCAGGGAGGAGTATGGATACATCGTCACTAACCAGAGGTCAGTTCTGGTAACTTACTGTGTAAATATCTAGTTTTACCTCTCATAGTACCTAATACAGGCTGGACTGGGTCATCCTGTTACAAATGGCATATGACTTACATTAAATGTATCTATGTCTGAGTCCCTTGTATCATTAGCTCGTCAATGCCGGATGGTAAGGTTTTATGCTGTGATGTTGAGTCTCTAGGGTTTTATGCTGTGATGTTGAGTCTCTAGGGTTTTATGCTGTGATGTTGAGTCTCTAGGGTTTTATGCTGTGATGTTGAGTCTCTAAGGTTTTATGCTGTGATGTTGAGTCTCTAGGGTTTTATGCTGTGATGTTGAGTCTCTAGTGTTTTATGCTGTGATGTTGAGTCTCTAAGGTTTTATGCTGTGATGTTTGAGTCTCTAGGGTTTTATGCTGTGATGTTGAGTCTCTAGGGTTTTATGCTGTGATGTTGAGTCTCTAGGGTTTTATGCTGTGATGTTGAGTTTCTAAGGTTTTATGCTGTGATGTTGAGTCTCTAGGGTTTTATGCTGTGATGTTGAGTCTCTAGTGTTTTATGCTGTGATGTTGAGTCTCTAAGGTTTTATGCTGTGATGTTTGAGTCTCTAGGGTTTTATGCTGTGATGTTGAGTCTCTAGGGTTTTATGCTGTGATGTTGAGTCTCTAGGGTTTTATGCTGTGATGTTGAGTCTCTAAGGTTTTATGCTGTGATGTTGAGTCTCTAGGGTTTTATGCTGTGATGTTGAGTCTCTAGTGTTTTATGCTGTGATGTTGAGTCTCTAAGGTTTTATGCTGTGATGTTTGAGTCTCTAGGGTTTTATGCTGTGATGTTGAGTCTCTAGGGTTTTATGCTGTGATGTTGAGTCTCTAGGGTGTTATGCTGTGATGTTGAGTCTCTAGGGTTTTATGCTGTGATGTTGAGTCTCTAGGGTTTTATGCTGTGATGTTGAGTCTCTAGGGTTTTATGCTGTGATGTTGAGTCTCTAAGGTTTTATGCTGTGATGTTGAGTCTCTAGTGTTTTATGCTGTGATGTTGAGTCTCTAAGGTTTTATGCTGTGATGTTGAGTCTCTAGGGTTTTATGCTGTGATGTTGAGTCTCTAGGGTTTTATGCTGTGATGTTGAGTCTCTAAGGTTTTATGCTGTGATGTTGAGTCTCTAGTGTTTTATGCTGTGATGTTGAGTCTCTAAGGTTTTATGCTGTGATGTTGAGTCTCTAGGGTTTTATGCTGTGATGTTGAGTCTCTAGGGTTTTATGCTGTGATGTTGAGTCTCTAGGGTTTTATGCTGTGATGTTGAGTCTCTAGGGTTTTATGCTGTGATGTTGAGTCTCTAGGGTGTTATGCTGTGATGTTGAGTCTCTAAGGTTTTATGCTGTGATGTTGAGTCTCTAGGGTTTTATGCTGTGATGTTGAGTCTCTAGGGTTTTATGCTGTGATGTTGAGTCTCTAGTGTTTTATGCTGTGATGTTGAGTCTCTAAGGTTTTATGCTGTGATGTTTGAGTCTCTAGGGTTTTATGCTGTGATGTTTGAGTCTCTAAGGTTTTATGCTGTGATGTTGAGTCTCTAAGGTTTTATGCTGTGATGTTGAGTCTCTAAGGTTTTATGCTGTGATGTTGAGTCTCTAGGGTTTTATGCTGTGATGTTGAGTCTCTAGGGTTTTATGCTGTGATGTTGAGTCTCTAAGGTTTTATGCTGTGATGTTGAGTCTCTAGGGTTTTATGCTGTGATGTTGAGTCTCTAGGGTTTTATGCTGTGATGTTGAGTCTCTAAGGTTTTATGCTGTGATGTTGAGTCTCTAGGGTGTTATGCTGTGATGTTGAGTCTCTAGGGTGTTATGCTGTGATGTTGAGTCTCTAGGGTTTTATGCTGTGATGTTGAGTCTCTAAGGTTTTATGCTGTGATGTTGAGTCTCTAAGGTTTTATGCTGTGATGTTTGAGTCTCTAAGGTTTTATGCTGTGATGTTTGAGTCTAGACTCTAAGGTCATATGCACGTTGATGAATGTGTTTTGAATGTGTGTTGTTGTTGTTGTTATTGTTCTCCAGTCCTCTCAGTCTGTATAATGGGGTGAAACTACTGGGCGTACTGGCAGAGAGGATCCACCTGACTACCAGCAGCTTCATCAACATCAGGTAATGCACTGTGTGTGTGTGTGTGTGTGTGTGTGTGCGTGCGTGTGTGTGTGTGCGTGCGTGCGTGCGTGCGTGGTGTGTGTGTGTGTGTGTGTAAGCTAATCGACTCATTTTGTTCCTCCAGTGTGGTGGGCCCTGCCTTGACGTTCAGGATCAGGCAGAACCCTCAGAACATGAGTGCAGAGGATATGGCTGAGAAGGCTGGTGAGAACCTCTCTCTCTGTTTAGCGAGTATCTGCCTAATTCTGCTCTGCAAGCATTATTTGGTGTTCTACATTGTACACAGAGGATATTTTTGCATAATTCTGCATGCAGAGTCTCAATTTAGAGTTTGTCCCATTTTGTAAATTTTTGGTTGGTGAACGGACCCCAGACCTCACAACCATAAAGGGCAATGGGTTCTATAACTGATTCAAGTATTTTTAGCCAGATCCTAACTGGTATGTTGAATTTTATGTTCATTTTGATGGCGTAGAAGGCCCTTCTTGCCTTGTCTCTCAGATCGTTCATAGCTTTGTGGAAGTTACATGTGGTGCTGATGTTTAGGCCGAGGTATGTATAGTTTTTTGTCTTACTGAGATTTACTGTCAGGGCCCAGGTCTGACAGAATCTGTGCAGAAGATCTAGGTGCTGCTGTAGGCCCTCCTTGGTTGGTGACAGAAGCACCAGATCATCAGCAAACAGTAGACATTTGACTTTAGATTCTAGTAGGGTGAGGCCGGGTGCTGCAGACTGTTCTAGTGCCCTCGCCAATTCGTTGATATATATATATATATATATATGTTGAAGAGGGTGGGGCTCAAGCTTCATCCCTGTCTCACTCCACAGCCCTGCGGAAAGAAATAAGTGTGTTTTTTAACCACACACTTTTTGTTTGTATACTGTACATGGATTTGACAATGTCGTATGTTTTTCCCCCAACACCACTTTCCATCAATTTGTATAGCAGCCCCTCAAATTGAGTCAAAAGCTTTTTTGAAATCAACAAAGCATGAGAAGACTTTGCTTTTGTTTTGTTTTGTTTATTTGTCAGTTAGGGCGTGCAGGGTGAATACGTGGTCTGTCGTACGGTAGTTTGGTAAAAAAGCCAATTTGACATTTGCTCAGTACATTGTTTTCACTGAGGAAATGTACGAGTCTGCTGTTAATGATAATGCAGAGGATTTTCCCAAGGTTGCTGTTGACTCATATCCCACGGTAGTTATTGGGGTCAAATTTGTCTCCACTTTTGTGGATTGGGGTGATCAGTCCTTGGTTCCAAATATTGGGGAAGATGCCAGAGCTGAGGATGATGTTAAAGAGTTTAAGTATAGCCAATTGGAATTTGTTGTCTGTATATTTTATCATTTCATTGAGGATACCATCAACACCACAGGCCTTTTTGGGTTGGAGGGTTTTTATTTTGTCCTGTAGTTCATTCAATGTAATTGGAGAATCCAGTGGGTTCTGGTAGTCTTTAATAGTTGATTCTAAGATTTGTATATCTCTCTCTCTCCCTCGCTAGCTCACTATTTATCTATACCCTCTCATCTCTCTCTCTCTCTTTCATATTTGATTCTAAGATTTGTATTTGAATCTCTTGCTCGCTCTCTCTCTCTCTCTCTCGTTCTCTCTCGTTCTCTTACACTCTCGATCTGTCTGTCTTTATCACTCTCTCTCTGTGTCTCTCTCTCTGTGTCTCTCTCTCTCTGTCTCTCTCTCTCTCTCTCTCTCTGTCTCTCTCTCTCTGTCTCTCTCTCTGTCTCTCTCTCTCTCTCTGTCTTAATCTGTCTGTCTCTCCTTTCTCTGTCATCCATATTAACACCATGCCCTGAATCCCAGCACAGGCCTCTCTGGCAGATTTAAAGTTCTGTATAAGAGGGAAAGAGAGACAGAACCATTATTTTTCTCAGCAGTCAGACCTGTTGTTCTCAGAGACGCAGCCTAACGGTGTCCATCTATTAATAAGACTGGTGAACGTGTAGTCCTATATACTTCTCATAGGACCAATCCTTTATCTATAAAATGTCCCTTGCCAGAGATGTTCCCCGTGTGGCTCAGTTGGTAGAGCATGGTGTTTGCAATGCCAGGGTTGTGGGTTTGATTCCCACGGGGGACCAGTATGGGGAAAAAATGTATGGAAACGTATGCATTCACTACTGTAAGTTGCTCTGGATAAGAGTGTCTGCTAAATGACTAAAATGTAATTGTAAACTATATTCAGATTTTTTTGTCTGGCTGTGGCCGTACTCCAGCTGAATGTAAAGGACGTCTGGCTGTGGCTGTGGCCGTACTCCAGCTGAATGTAAAGGACGTCTGGCTGTGGCCGTACTCCAGCTGAATGTAAAGGACGTCTGGCTGTGGCTGTGGCCGTACTCCAGCTGAATGTAAAGGACGTCTGGCTGTGGCTGTGGCCGTACTCCAGCTGAATATAAAGGACGTCTGGCTGTGGCCGTACTCCAGCTGAATGTAAAGGGCGTCTGGCTGTGGCCGTACTCCAGCTGAATGTAAAGGACGTCTGGCTGTGGCCGTACTCCAGCTGAATGTAAAGGGCGTCTGGCTGTGGCCGTACTCCAGCTGAATATAAAGGGCGTCTGGCTGTGGCCGTACTCCAGCTGAATGTAAAGGACGTCTGGCTGTGGCCGTACTCCAGCTGAATATAAAGGGCGTCTGGCTGTGGCCGTACTCCAGCTGAATATAAAGGGCGTCTGGCTGTGGCCGTACTCCAGCTGAATGTAAAGGGCGTCTGGCTGTGGCTGTGGCCGTACTCCAGCTGAATGTAAAGGGCGTCTGGCTGTGGCTGTGGCCGTACTCCAGCTGAATGTAAAGGACGTCTGGCTGTGGCTGTGGCCGTACTCCAGCTGAATATAAAGGACGTCTGGCTGTGGCCGTACTCCAGCTGAATGTAAAGGGCGTCTGGCTGTGGCCGTACTCCAGCTGAATGTAAAGGACGTCTGGCTGTGGCCGTACTCCAGCTGAATGTTAAGGACGTCTGGCTGTGGCCGTACTCCAGCTGAATATAAAGGGCGTCTGGCTGTGGCCGTACTCCAGCTGAATGTAAAGGACGTCTGGCTGTGGCCGTACTCCAGCTGAATGTAAAGGACGTCTGGCTGTGGCCGTACTCCAGCTGAATGTAAAGGACGTCTGGCTGTGGCCGTACTCCAGCTGAATGTAAAGGACGTCTGGCTGTGGCCGTACTCCAGCTGAATGTAAAGGACGTCTGGCTGTGGCCGTACTCCAGCTGAATGTAAAGGGCGTCTGGCTGTGGCTGTGGCCGTACTCCAGCTGAATGTAAAGGACGTCTGGCTGTGGCCGTACTCCAGCTGAATGTAAAGGACGTCTGGCTGTGGCCGTACTCCAGCTGAATGTAAAGGACGTCTGGCTGTGGCTGTGGCCGTACTCCAGCTGAATATAAAGGGCGTCTGGCTGTGGCCGTACTCCAGCTGAATGTAAAGGGCGTCTGGCTGTGGCCGTACTCCAGCTGAATATAAAGGGCGTCTGGCTGTGGCCGTACTCCAGCTGAATGTAAAGGGCGTCTGGCTGTGGCCGTACTCCAGCTGAATATAAAGGGCGTCTGGCTGTGGCCGTACTCCAGCTGAATGTAAAGGGCGTCTGGCTGTGGCCGTACTCCAGCTGAATGTAAAGGGCGTCTGGCTGTGGCCGTACTCCAGCTGAATGTAAAGGGCGTCTGGCTGTGGCCGTACTCCAGCTGAATGTAAAGGACGTCTGGCTGTGGCCGTACTCCAGCTGAATATAAAGGGCGTCTGGCTGTGGCCGTACTCCAGCTGAATGTAAAGGACGTCTGGCTGTGGCCGTACTCCAGCTGAATATAAAGGGCGTCTGGCTGTGGCTGTGGCCGTACTCCAGCTGAATGTAAAGGGCGTCTGGCTGTGGTTGAAGGATATGAGTGTCTATGTGAACATTTCCATGATTTTCAGAGAAGAACCCACAATCCCTTTCACTCTGACTCTCCGTAGGGTCAGAGTTCATAGGAGCTGACGTCGAGGCCCATGGTTAAAAGTGGTGAACTAAAACAGGGAAGGGTGTACCATTTGGGACATAGACAGAATAGTGTGTTGAAAATCATGAATTATAACAACTGTTTTTTGGTTTGTGTGTGTTTTTGTCTCTGTCAGCATCTCAGAAGTCCTTTCTGGAGTCTGAGACGGGGTTGAAGATACTGCAGACTGGTGTGGGAGAGGTACAGTGGAGCTTCCTTCAGCCCTTCTACATCCCCTCTCTGGAGGGGGCACACTTAGACGAGGGTGACTCTCTCTGCCTTTATACTCTCTTTCTTTCTCCATGGGTTGGTTACACTGCAAGGAGTTGAGTAATACAGTAGATACAGGACAACCTTGATAAATGTATATGTATTGATCTAGCTAGACGCAGAGCCATCTCCAGCTGCCTTGGAGACAAGTCTCATGACTCTCTATCTCTCTGTGTGTCTGTCTCTCTTTTGAAGACCCTACTCTCTCTCTTCTCTCTCCTCCCCCACTCTTCTCTCTATCTGAATTCAATTTTTGATACATTTACATTTTAGTTATTTAGCAGACACTCTTATCCAGAGCGATTTACAGTAGTGAATGCATACATTTCATACATTTTTTTTATTCTGTGCTGGCCCCCCGTGGGAATCGACCCCACAACCCTGGCGTTGCAAACACCATGCTCTACCAACTGAGCTACAGGGAAGACTATATGTGCTTATTGATATGTGCTTATTGTCTTGCTGGGAAGATCCACTTGCAGCCAAGTGTCAGCATCCTGGCAACGGCAACCCGTTTCTTTGGCAAAGTTGTCCTGGTGCTGGGTAAAGTTCATGATGCCGTTGACCTTAACAAAGGTGCCAGGAGCTGTGGAAGCCAAATAGTCTCATAGTACCAGGACATTTTAGCCTAAAACCTGGCTGCCACTGCCAGGAGGCTGACACAGCAAGTGGATCTTCCCAGCAAGACAATAAAGCACATATCAAAATCCACAAAGAAATGGTTCATTGACCACAAAATCAACTTTTTTTCCAATGGCCGTCTAAGTCTCTGGACTTCAACCCCCGAATTGAAAACCCGTGGTTGGAATTGAAGAGGGCCAGTCCATAATCACAGATGAAAGATATCAAGGATCTGGACAGATTCTGTATGGTGGAATGGTTTAAGATCCCTCCCGTAAAATAAAAGTTTGAATAAAACCAGTTCGTTTAGTAAATCTAAGTCTAAGACATAGACCTAATACCGTTATGTAAAAATACTACTAGTTAGCTTGTCCACTATAACAACAGGTTCAAGCGTAACCAGATTAACTTGCTTTGAAGATCAAACTACTTTCAGTGAGCACTAACCCTGTGTCCCTGTCGCTAGACTAGTGACTTCAACTAGCTTCGGCTGCCATCTAGTGGAAAGGAATGGTAACTACACTGGGCAGCTAGTTGGCAGACTAATGACTTCAACTAGCTTTGGCTGCCATCTAGTGGAGAGGAATGGTAACTACACTGGACTGCTAGTTGGCAGAGTAATGACTTCAACTAGCTTTGGCTGCCATCTAGTGGAGAGGAATGGTAACTACACTGGACTGCTAGTTGGCAGAGTAATGACTTCAACTAGCTTTGGCTGTCATCTAGTGGAGAGGAATGGTAACTACACTGGACTGCTAGTTGGCAGAGTAGTGACTTCAACTAGCTTTGGCTGCCATCTAGTGGAAAGGAATGGTAACTACACTGGACTGCTAGTTGGCAGAGTAATGACCAACTAGCTTTGGCTGCCATCTAGTGGAAAGGAATGGTAACTACACTGGACTGCTAGTTGGCAGACTAGTGACTTCAACTAGCTTTGGCTGCCATCTAGTGGAAAGGAATGGTAACTACAATGGGCAGCTAGTTGGCAGAGTAATGACTTCAACTAGCTTTGGCTGCCATCTAGTGGAGAGGAATGGTAACTACACTGGACTGCTAGTTGGCAGACTAGTGACTTCAACTAGCTTTGGCTGCCATCTAGTGGAAAGGAATGGTAACTACACTGGGCTGCTAGTTGGCAGAGTAGTGACTTCAACTAGCTTTGGCTGCCATCTAGTGGAAAGGAATGGTAACTACACTGGACTGCTAGTTGGCAGAGTAATGACTTCAACTAGCTTTGGCTGCCATCTAGTGGAGAGGAATGGTAACTACACTGGACTGCTAGTTGGCAGAGTAGTGACTTCAACTAGCTTTGGCTGCCATCTAGTGGAGAGGAATGGTAACTACACTGGGCAGCTAGTTGGCAGAGTAATGAATTCAACTAGCTTTGGCTGCCATCTAGTGGAGAGGAATGGTAACTACACTGGACTGCTAGTTGGCAGACTAGTGACTTCAACTAGCTTTGGCTGCCATCTAGTGGAGAGGAATGGTAACTACACTGGACTGCTAGTTGGCAGACTAGTGACTTCAACTAGCTTTGGCTGCCATCTAGTGGAGAGGAATGGTAACTACACTGGGCAGCTAGTTGGCAGAGTAATGACTTCAACTAGCTTTGGCTGTCATCTAGTGGAAAGGAATGGTAACTACACTGGACTGCTAGTTGGCAGAGTAATGACTTCAACTAGCTTTGGCTGCCATCTAGTGGAAAGGAATGGTAACTACACTAAGCATCTCGTTGCCAGATTCAAAGTAGACTTTAATAATATATGCCATTCAGCAGAAGTCTTTATCCAAAGCGAACTGGGTACATGGTAGTGGAAACAGATCATAGAAACAGGATTACAATTTTGATATCATGGATGGTCATTTCTTGCATCTATAGCTCTGTCTATTAATCTGAGAGTGGTTACATGTCTCCAGCCCCAAATCCCTCAGCTTCTTACCCAAAGAGGAGCAGGGAGACACTTTGTTATTGTTTCTACTGCTGATTAAGACTTTAAGAAGTTAAAAATGCAGATTAAATTACACACCAAAATATGTTACAGATACTATATAAATGTCCCATCACTCAGACAGTTACTGAAAACAAACCAACAGGGCTGCAGCGTAGCCTAGTGGTTAGAGCGTAGGACTAGTAACCGCAAGGTTGCAAGTTCAAATCCCCGAGCTGAAAAGGTAAAAATATGTTGTTCTGCCCCTGAACAAGGCAGTTAAGCCACTGTTCCTAGGCTGTCATTGTAAATAAGAATTTGTTCTTGACTGACTTGCCTAGTTAAAAAAAAAATCTCCAGCAATCAAATATATTTTACGTAAGCCCTTTTTACATCAAAATAATAACCACAGTGGTTATAGAAGGTGCAACAATTCAACACCTCAGGAGCAAATGTCAGTTGACTTTTCATAGCTGAGCATTCATAGGTTGAGACAGCAGGTGCGGTAGAGAGAGAGTCGAAACAGCAGGACTGGGACAAGGTAGCACATTCGTTGAAACGGGTCAGAATAAATCTGTGGGAAAACGATTCTACTCCGATTCCCTTTATGGATGGGGGTGTATCTTTGAATTGGCTGTTGAATGGCCTGCTCCTTCTTCATTCACCATTCCGCTCCCCTAAAGTGATCGATAAGTATATCTTGGCTCGCACTGTGATGATTGTGATTCTGAGCTGTTAGGTTCATACAGCGAGTTATGGTCTCCACTGATCTCTCTCTCCATCTGTGGCGTATTGGGGACTCAGTATCAAGGACTCAGTTGTATGGTCATGAGCGCAATCTATCTGGGCCCCGAGCTCTTTAGTGAGGGTCTCGGTGGACGTCTTCTCATTTTACATTTTAGTCATTTAGCAGACGCTCTTATCCACTCATCATAAACGTTGATGTAAGATACAAGTGTTTTACATAGAATTAAAGATACACTGTGTCAGATTTCAAAAAAGCTTTACGGCAAAAGCACACCATGCCATAATCTGAGTACCTAGCTCAGACACCAAAACAAGCCATACAGATACCCGCCATGTTGTGGAGTCAACAGAAGTCAGAAATAGCATTATAAATATTCACTTACCTTTGATGATCTTCATCAGAATGCACTCCCAGGAATCCCAGTTCCACAATAAATGTTTGTTTTGTTCGATAAAGTCCATATTTATGTCCAAATACCTCCATTTTGTTTGCGCGTTTAGTCCAGCATTCCAAATTCACAAAGCGCTCGTGTTTAGTCAAGACGAAAAGTCAAAATAGTTCCATTACAGTTTGTAGAAACATGTCAAACGATGTATAGAATCAATCTTTAGGATGTTTTTATCATAAATCTTCCATAATATACCTACCGGACAATTCCTTTGTCTTCAGAAAGGAAAGGGAATGTGGCTTGCGCTCACGGCTGTGCGCGAGACTGAGCTCATGGCCTACTGCCAGACACCTGATACAATCAGCTCTCATTCTCTCCCCATTCACAGTAGAAGCCTGAAACAAGGTTCTAAAGACTGTTGACATCTAGGGGAAGCCTTAGGAAGTGCAATATGACCCCACAGACACTGTATATTGGATAGGCAATCACTTGAAAATACAAACCTCAGATTTCCCACTTCCTGGTTGGATTTTTTCTCTGGTTTTTGCCTGCCATATGAGTTCTGTTATACTCACAGACATCATTCAAACAATTTTAGAAACTTCAGAGTGTTTTCTATCCAAATCTAATTATATGCATATTCTAGCTTTTGGGCCCGAGTAGCAGGCAGTTTACTCTGGGCACGTCAGTCATCCAAGCTACTCAATACTGCCCCCCTTTCCCAAAGAAGTTAACGTTACCTCAGGCTCCAGTACATTGACTCGCAGCCGCCTCCTCCGTTCAGTCACTTTTAATTGACTCCGAAGTCAGTGATGTTGATGATGGTCGGTCGGTATCCCCTACACCATAACATCGAAAGTACCCTTCATCGCGAAGTCTACCTCAGCGAAATGCTGTCTGCAGATCCTTTCTCTTCAGAACATGGAGCCACTTCTTCAAAAGTTGTAGGTCCTTGGGCAGCCGACGGTAGTTTACCGAGGGATTTTTTTTGGAGCCAATTCATCTAGCCTGGAGCTATACAGTTCATGTTTGAGTTACTACTTGTTGTTGCCATCTTCCTTGTCCTCCCCTAACCTCACTCTCTTCGATACCACAGACAATTTGTTGATTCCTGCCAGTGACGCACTGGCATCAGTCGTTACTATGGCAATTTAAAATGGAGCTGACCAAAGCTCAAATAAACATTTTTGACAATCAAAATACTAAATATAGAGATGTTTTTGTGTTAAATGCACATGTTTAGTATTAGTGGATTGAATACATCTCTTTGTTTAGATTTACTTCCTAAAGTGTTGCCATTCCCCTTTAAGAGTTGATAGTGTTTCCATCCCCTTTAAGAGTTGACGGTGCGCGCTGTGATGTGGGCTGGTGTGGATAAAATGCCAGGGCCAAATTCTTGTCCCAGTCTGCCCCTGCTGCTGCTCTGTTCTCTCCCACAGACTGCCTATCCTGTCCAAGACATCAAACCAAACCCGACCCGCCCCCCACCTCCGTTACTCTCCCCATCCCAAAAGCAACATGTGGAGCTGTGCCTTTTTGAAGTGACAAGTGGCGGCGTCTGGTTGAATGGAGTTTGAAGGAGAGCTAGAGGCCTTGCATTGTATCCCTGGAGAGCGCGGAGAGGGAGAGAGGGAGAGAAGGAGAAGCGCATTTTTTATTTATTCCATTTCCTTTCTCTTTTTCATTTCACAGCATTTCACTTCTTTGGGCTACCTTTCCCTCCTCTTTGCTTGCATGTAGACCTAGGCTACTTGCTACAAGTTTCTAGAATCCTTTACAGAAATCCCAATGCTTTTCAAATGGCTATTTTCAAGGGTATTATTAGTGATATCAGGGCTTGTCGGAACTTAAATGTGATATTGGGTCATGCATCATGAGTGGAAGAAAGAGAAAGAGCTCCTGTAATGTTTTTACGGTCCACATTAGCCGTATCTGATTCAGGAGAGATGCAGCGGTTGATCCGGGTGGAAAACAGCCCTGGTGTTGAAATGTAGGATGGATTGTGGTGAGTGTTATTCTTAGTCTCTAGATATATATTTAGTGAAAATGAAGTGGGCTGTATGATTCAAGTTTAACGGTAAACAACTTAATGGAGTATGTAATTTGGGCAAAATATTATATTGCGTAGACTACCCACTCAGAACTAGGCTTTATATCGGAAGATACAAGATCAGCTTCTTTCAGGACTACTTTAGATCAATTATTTTGGTAAAAACAACAAAAACAAACGTTTTGGGCCTCATTGCTCGTATCATAAGGAAACGCTAGCAGAAACAGCATATTATTTTCCAGCAAAATAAATTAATAAAAGCAATGTAGGCTATCAAAAAAGAGAAGACGTTTCTATGAACACATAGAGATAGAGAGAACATAGAGAACTACTAATAACATGGCCTGAAATTAATCGTATTATGACAATGATAATAATAATAATTAATTTCCCAATATTTAAAGCCTATTCATGAATACACCTGCATAATTTCAACCTAGGCCTGCTACAGGTAATTTCCAATTAAAATGCATAACTAAGTGATTGTTGTTATGAATGCATTAAGTTGATCAAAAGGAACAACTTGAATTAATTGCTTTCTAGTTACAGAATAACCGGAACGCATTTATATAATAGCCCTGCTAGTGAATTAGTGTTGTTTATATAATAGGCCTGCTAGTGAATTAGTGGTGTTTAAATAATAGGCCTGCTAGTGAATTAGTGGTGTTTATGTTTATATAATAGTCCTGCTAGTGAATTAGTGATGTTTATATAATAGGCCTGCTAGTGGATTAGTAATGTTTATATAATAGGCCTGCTAGTGAATTAGTGGTGTTTATATATTAGGCCTGCTTGTGAATTAGTGATGTTTATGTTTATATAATAGGCCTGCTAGTGAATTAGTGGTGTTAATATAATAGGCCTGCTGGTGAATTAGTGATGTTTATATAATAGGCCTGCTAGTGAATTAGTGGTGTTTATATAATAGGCCTGCTGGTGAATTAGTGATGTTTATATAATAGGCCTACTGGTGAATTAGTGGTGCTTATATAATAGGCCTGCTAGTGAATTAGTGGTGTTTATATAATAGGCCTGCTAGTGGATTAGTAATGTTTATATAATAGGCCTGCTGGTGAATTAGTGGTGTTTATGTTTATATAATAGGCCTGCTGGTGAATTAGTGATGTTTATATAATAGGCCTGCTGGTGAATTAGTGGTGTTTGTATAATAGGCCTGCTGGTGAATTAGTGGTGTTTATATAATAGACCTGCTAGTGAATTAGTAATGTTTATATAATAGGCCTGCTGGTGAATTAGTGGTGTTTGTATAATAGGCCTGCTAGTGAATTAGTGATGTTTATATAATAGACCTGCTAGTGAATTAGTGATGTTTATATAATAGCCCTGCTAGTGAATTAGTAATGTTTATATAATAGGCCTGCTAGTGAATTAGTGGTGTTTATATAATAGGCCTGCTAGTGAATTAGTGGTGTTTATGTTTATATAAGAGGCCTGCTAGTGAAATAGTGATGTTTATATAATAGGCCTGCTAGTGAATTAGTGATGTTTATGTTTATATAATAGGCCTGCTGGTGAATTAGTGGTGTTTATATAATAGCCCTGCTAGTGAATTAGTGGTGTTTATATAATAGGCCTGCTGGTGAATTAGTGATGTTTATATAATAGGCCTGCTAGTGAATTAGTGGTGTTTCTATAATAGCCCTGCTAGTGGATTAGTAATGTTTATATAATAGGCCTGCTGGTGAATTAGTGGTGTTTATGTTTATATAATAGGCCTGCTGGTGAATTAGTGGTGTTTATGTTTATATAATAGGCCTGCTGGTGAATTAGTGGTGTTTATATAATAGGCCTGCTAGTGAATTAGTGGTGTTTATATAATAGGCCTGCTAGTGAATTAGTGGTGTTTATATAATAGGCCTGCTGGTGAATTAGTGGTGTTTATATAATAGGCCTGCTGGTGAATTAGTGGTGTTTATATAATAGGCCTGCTGGTGAATTAGTGGTGTTTATATAATAGGCCTGCTGGTGAATTAGTGGTGTTTATATAACAGGCCTGCTTGTGAATTAGTGATGTTTATATAATAGGCCTGCTAGTGAATTACACACTGCCATAATATACTACCAATACATCTAATGATATTGCCTACACATGAATTATGTTTGATGCATTATTTTATAGTTATTTTGTTCATTTTATTGAAACAATAAAAATAAATACCACATTATCAGCTAGGCTGAATACAATCAAAGACAATAACACCAAAATATGGTGTTTTAAGGGCAAGAGATGGCTGAAGATAATGTTTAGGGGGCAACTGTATCTCTCTACTCGACACTTCGCTCCTTTTTTAGTAGTTTTGCTTTAGAAGGTTTAAACAGTATGTAGTGTGCTCTTTGCTCTCTCTGCTCTCCCTCAGCTAGAGGTGCCAGCTGGGGGTGGGGGTGGTAGGGGGGTTGCTGTGGTTACAGGGTCAGTTTTGGCACCGTGATGAAAGAGGTGATGATGTAACGTGTCTGTCTCCGTTACTGGCCCTGCAGATAACAGCTAATCGTTCCTCAACAATGAGTCAGTTTTACTTTCTAAGAATATATTGATCGTAATCAATTGTTTTATTACCATTCCAGCATTATTACTGTGATCCTGTTATTGTCAGCGGTTCTGCTTGCGTCGGCTGCAGCGATGTAGACAGGGATTATCTGTGGCTGACTGAGTGGGGAGGGTAAAGGTAAAGGTTAGAGGTCAAGGGTCAGGGGTCAGGGGTTGAAGAGGTGATAAAGGGGGGGGGGGGGCGGTCCTGGGACCCTGCATCTCTTTAACTGTCTCTAGAAGGGATGGCTGTTTTTTGTTATTTGGTGTTTTGTAACCTTGTTACTTGTTTTATACTGCGATGTTGCTGACTGTGTTTAGTGGGGTCAGACATCAGTAATGTGTTCCTTATATTCAATGCCCCTCGCAGGACCTTTCCCAATCTCTCCCTGGCCTCTACAACTCTTAACCCCTACCCCCCAGGACCTTACCCCATCTCTACAACTCTTAACCCCTACCTCCCAGGACCTTATCCCATCTCTATAACTCTTAACCCCTACCTCCCAGGACCTTACCCCACCTCTACAACTCTTAACTCCCACCCCCCAGGACCTTACCCAATCTCTCCCTGGCCTCTACAACTCTTAACCCCTACCACCCAGGACCTTACCCAATCTCTCCCTGGCCTCTACAACTCTTAACCCCTAGCCCCCAGGACCTTACCCAATCTCTCCCTGGGTTCTACAACTCTTAACCCCTACCCCCCAGGACCTTACCCAATCTCTCCCTGGCCTCTACAACTCTTAACCCCTACCCCCCAGGACCTTATCCAATCTCTCCCTGGCCTCTACAACTCTTAACCCCTACCCCCCAGGACCTTATCCAATCTCTCCCTGGCCTCTACAACTCTTAACCCCTACCCCCCAGGACCTTATCCAATCTCTCCCTGGCCTCAACAACTCTTAACCCCTACCTCCCAGGACCTTACCCCATCTCTATAACTCCTAACCCCTACCCCCCAGGACCTTACCCCACCTCTACAACTCCTAACCCCTACCTCCCAGGACCTTACCCCATCTCTACAACTCTTAACCCCTACCTCCCAGGACCTTACCCCACCTCTACAACTCCTAACCCCTACCTCCCAGGACCTTACCCCACCTCTACAACTCTTAACCCCTACCTCTCCTAACACCCCCAAACTGTGTGTCAGCCTGTTCCAGTCTGGTCCTGGGGTCCTTTGTCCTCTTGTCCACAACCAGCTAATTTTTCTTGCCAGCTCCTCTGCCTCAGTCTAAAGACCTGTCCTTCTCCTGCTGTGTCCCAAATGGCAACCTATTCCCATAGGGCTCTGGTCAAAAGTAGTGCACTATATAGGGAATAGGGCTCTGGTCTAAAGTAGTGCACTATATAGGGAATAGGGCTCTGGTCAAAAGTAGTGCACTATATAGGGAATAGGGCTCTGGTCTATAGTAGTACACTATATAGGGAATAGGGCTCTGGTCTAAAGTAGTGCACTATATAGGGAATAGGGCTCTGGTCTAAAGTAGTGCACTATATAGGGAATAGGGCTCTGGTCTATAGTAGTACCACTATATAGGGAATAGGGCTCTGGTCTATAGTAGTGCACTACATAGGGAATAGGGCTCTGGTCTAAAGTAGTGCACTATATAGGGAATAGGGCTCTGGTCTATAGTAGTGCACTATATAGGGAATAGGGCTCTGGTCTATAGTAGTACCACTATATAGGGAATAGGGCTCTGGTCTATAGTAGTGTACTACATAGGGAATAGGGCTCTGGTCTATAGTAGTGTACTACATAGGGAATAGGGCTCTGGTCTATAGTAGTGCCACTATATAGGGAATAGGGCTCTGGTCTAAAGTAGTGCACTATATAGGGAATAGGGCTCTGGTCTAAAGTAGTGCACTATATAGGGAATAGGGCTCTGGTCTAAAGTAGTGCACTATATAGGGAATAGGGTGCCATTTCCGCCCCCTGTCCCCCAGTCTATTCATGCCCCCCCCCCCCCCCCCCCCCCGAGGACGAGAGAGAGAGAGAGAGAGAGAGAGAGAGAGATTGGGGTTGAATGTCCAGGGTGTTAGTTAGTTAGTGAGGTGTAGGTTGGATCACTAGAGTGTGAGCAGAGCGCCGCTTCTCCACATTACACCGAGCATTTCTCTGTTGCCATGGAAGAAGCCTGGCCCAGTCCTCCCCCACTGAGGCTGCCAGACACCATGGCAGCTTCAACAGGCAGGGGGGGGGTGGTATCATGCTCTGCTCTCTCTCTTTTCTTTCTTCCTAATCTTTCTCTCTATCTATCTCTCTCTCTCTCTCAATTCAATTTCAATTTAAGGGGCTTTATTGGCATGGGAAACATATGTTTACATTGCCAAAGCAAGTGAAGTAGATAATAAACAAAAGTGAAAATCCCAAATTGTTTTGAATAGTCAAGTTACACAGAGCTCTGAGACACACACTTACCCCACCAGACATGCCACCAGGGGTCTTTTCACAGTCCCCAGGTCCAGAACAAATTCAACAAAGAGTACAGTATTATATAGAGCCCTTATTGTATGGAACTTCCTTCCATCTCATATTGCTCAAATAAACAGCAAACTTGGTTTAAAAAAACAATTAAAGCAACACCTCACGGCACAAGGCCTCTCTCCCCTATTTGACCTAGTTTGTGTGTCTGTATTGATATGTTGGCTATGTGTGCCTTTTTAGTTCTGTCCTTGAGGTTTTCATGTCTAATGATGTTCTGTATTATGTTTCATGTTCTGTGTGGACCCCAGGAAGAGTAGCTGCTGCTTTTGCAACAGCTAATGGGGATCCTAGTAAATTACCAAAATACCAAATAAACAATACAAAAAAATAACAGTAAACATTTCACTCACAAAGACTCTCAAAAGAATAAAGACATTTCTGTTTGCACATATTATGTGAAAATAGTTCAAGTACAAAAGGGAAAGTAATTAAACATAAATATGGGTTGTGTTTACAATGGTGTTTGTTCTTCACTGGTTGCCCTTTTCTTGTGGCAACAGGTCACAAATCTTGCTTCTGTCATTGCGCAATGTGGTATTTCACCCAACAGATATGGGAGTTTATCAAAATTGGGTTTGTTTTAGAATTCTTTGTGGGTTTGTGTAACCTGAGGGCAATATGTGTCACTAATATGATTATATATGGGGTGGCAGGTAGCCTAGTGGTTAGAGCGTTGGGCCAGTAACCAGCAGGTAGCCTAGTGGTTAGAGTGTAGGGGCGGCAGGTAGCCTAGTGGTTAGAGTGTAGGGGCGGCAGGTAGCCTAGTGGTTAGAGTGTAGGGGGGGCAGGTAGCCTAGTGGTTAGAGTGTAGGGGCGGCAGGTAGCCTAGTGGTTAGAGTGCAGGGGGGGCAGGTAGCCTAGTGGTTAGAGTGTAGGGGCGGCAGGTAGCCTAGTGGTTAGAGTGTAGGGGCGGCAGGTAGCCTAGTGGTTAGATTGTAGGGGCGGCAGGTAGCCTAGTGGTTAGAGTGTAGGGGGGGCAGGTAGCCTAGTGGTTAGAGTGTAGGGGCGGCAGGTAGCCTAGTGGTTAGAGTGTAGGGGGGGCAGGTAGTCTAGTGGTTAGAGTGGAGGGGCGGCAGGCAGTCTAGTGGTTAGAGTGTAGGGGTGGCAGGTAGCCTAGTGGTTAGAGTGTAGGGGCGGCAGGTAGCCTAGTGGTTAGAGTGTAGGGGCGGCAGGTAGTCTAGTGGTTAGAGTGTAGAGGCGGCAGGGTAGTCTAGTGGTTAGAGTGTAGGGGTGGCAGGTAGTCTAGTGGTTAGAGTGTAGGGGCGGCAGGTAGTCTAGTGGTTAGAGTGTAGAGGTGGCAGGTAGCCTAGTGGTTAGAGTGTAGAGGAGGCAGGTAGCCTAGTGGTTAGAGTGTAGAGGAGGCAGGTAGCCTAGTGGTTAGAGTGTAGAGGAGGCAGGTAGCCTAGTGGTTAGAGTGTAGAGGAGGCAGGTAGCCTAGTGGTTAGAGTGTAGGGGCGGCAGGTAGTCTAGTGGTTAGAGTGTAGGGGCGGCAGGTAGTCTAGTGGTTAGAGTGTAGAGGTGGCAGGTAGCCTAGTGGTTAGAGTGTAGAGGAGGCAGGTAGCCTAGTGGTTAGAGTGTAGAGGAGGCAGGTAGCCTAGTGGTTAGAGTGTAGAGGAGGCAGGTAGCCTAGTGGTTAGAGTGTAGAGGAGGCAGGTAGCCTAGTGGTTAGAGTGTAGGGGCGGCAGGTAGTCTAGTGGTTAGAGTGTAGAGGATGCAGGTAGCCTAGTGGTTAGAGTGTAGAGGAGGCAGGTAGCCTAGTTGTTAGAGCGTTGGACTAGTAAATGAAAGGTTGCTAAATCAAATCCCCGAGCTGACAAGGTAAACATCTGTTGTTCTGCCCCTGAACAAGGAAGTTAACCCACTGTTTCTAGGCTGTCATTGAAAATAAGAATTTGTTCATAACTGACTTACCTAGTTTAAAAATATATCTATATTTGGCAGGAGGTTAGGAAGTGCAGCTCAGTTTCCAACTCATTCTGTGGGCAGTGTTGCACATAGCCTGTCTTCTCTTGAGAGCCATGTCTGCCTATGGCGGCCTTTCTCAATAGCAAGGCTATGCTCACTGAGTCTGTACATATTCAAAGCTTTCCGTTGTACACAGAGGATAATTCTGCAAACAGAGTCTCAATTTGGTGTTTGTCCCAATTTGTAAATTTTTGGTTGGTGAGCGGACCCCAGACCTCACAACCATAAAGGGCAATGGGTTCTATAACTGATTCAAGTATTTTTAGCCAGATCCTAATTGTATGTCGAATTTTATGTTCCTTTTTCCTTGTCTCTCAGATTGTTCACAGTTTTGTGGAAGTTACCTGTGGCGCTGATCTCTCTCCCTCCCTTTCACATTCGCTCTTCTCTCTCTCTCTCCCTTCTCTCTCCCCCTAGCCTTAAGGGTGGCAGGTAGCCTAGTGGTTAGAGGGGCAGGTAGCCTAGTGGTTAGAGGAGGCAGGTAGCCTAGTGGTTAGAGTGTAGGGGCGGCAGGTAGCCTAGTGGTTAGAGGGGCAGGTAGCCTAGTGGTTAGAGGAGGCAGGTAGCCTAGTGGTTAGAGTGTCAGGGCGGCAGGTAGCCTAGTGGTTAGAGGGGCAGGTAGCCTAGTGGTTAGAGAGGCAGGTAGCCTAGTGGTTAGAGGGGCAGGTAGCCTAGTGGTTAGAGGTGCAGGTAGCCTAGTGGTTAGAGGAGGCAGGTAGCCTAGTGGTTAGAGGAGGCAGGTAGCCTAGTGGTTAGAGGAGGCAGGTAGCCTAGTGGTTAGAGGAGGCAGGTAGCCTAGTGGTTAGAGGGGCAGGTAGCCTAGTGGTTAGAGGGGCAGGTAGCCTAGTGGTTAGAGGAGGCAGGTAGCCTAGTGGTTAGAGGAGGCAGGTAGCCTAGTGGTTAGAGGAGGCAGGTAGCCTAGTGGTTAGAGGAGGCAGGTAGCCTAGTGGTTAGAGGAGGCAGGTAGCCTAGTGGTTAGAGGGGCAGGTAGCCTAGTGGTTAGAGGAGGCAGGTAGCCTAGTGGTTAGAGGAGGCAGGTAGCCTAGTGGTTAGAGGAGGCAGGTAGCCTAGTGGTTAGAGGAGGCAGGTAGCCTAGTGGTTAGAGGAGGCAGGTAGCCTAGTGGTTAGAGGAGGCAGGTAGCCTAGTGGTTAGAGGAGGCAGGTAGCCTAGTGGTTAGAGGAGGCAGGTAGCCTAGTGGTTAGAGTGTTGGACCAGTAACCAAAAGGTTGCTGGATCAAATCCCTGAGCTGACAAGGTAAAAATCTGTCGTTCTGCTCATGAACAAGGCGGTTAACCTACTGTTCCCCAGTAGGCCATCATTGTCAATAATAATTTATTCTTATCTGACTTGCCCAGTTAAATAAAAATTATCTCTTTCTCTGAGCGGTGTAGAGAGAGGAGTGACAAATCAACAGCAATAAGAGGTGTCTTCTCACCTTAATATTATAGTTCAGTATAGTTCAGTATAGTTCTAGTTTATAATATAGTTCAGTATAGTTCAGTATAGTTCTAGTTTATATTATAGTTCAGTATAGTATCATAATATTTCTAGTTTTTATATATAGTTCACAGTATGTTCTTAGTTTTATATATAGTTCAGTATAGTTTTCTGTTTTATAATATGTGCAGATATTCTAGTTTTATAATATAGTTCAGTATAGTTCAGTATATTCTGTTTATAATATAGTTCAGTATATTTCTAGGTTATATTATAGTTTCATATAGTGTCCTAGTGTATATTATAGTTCAGTATAGTTCTATAGTTCTAGTTTATATTTGTTCATTATAGTTCTAGTTTATAATTAGTTCAGTATAGTTCAGTATAGTTCTAGTTTAATATATAGTTCAGATATATTTTAAGTAGTTTTTTCTAGTTTATATTATAGTTCAGTATAGTTCTAGTTTATATTATGTTCAGTATAGTTCTAGTTTATAATTAGTTCAGTATATTTCTAGTTTATATTATAGTTCAGTATAGTTCTAGTTTATAATATAGTTCAGTATAGTTCTAGTTTATATTATAGTTCAGTATAGTTCAGTATAGTTCTAGTTTATAATATAGTTCAGTATAGTTCTAGTTTATAGTATAGTTCAGTATAGTTCTAGTTTATAATATAGTTCAGTATAGTTCTAGTTTATATTATAGTTCAGTATAGTTCTAGTTTATAATATAGTTCAGTATAGTTCCTAGTTATAATATAGTTCATATAGTCTAGTTTAATATATTCAGTAGTTCAGATAGTTGTAATATTATAGTTCAGTATAGTTGTAGTTTATATTATAGTTCAGTATAGTTCTAGTTTATATTATAGTTCAGTATAGTTCTAGTTTATATTATAGTTCAGTATAGTTCTAGTTTATATTATAGTTCAGTATAGTTCAGTATAGTTCTAGTTTATAATATAGTTCAGTATAGTTCAGTATAGTTTCTAGTTTATAATATAGTTCAGTTAGTTCAGTATAGTTCGTAGTTTATATTATAGTTCAGTATCAGTTCAGTATAGTTCTAGTTTATAATATAGTTCAGTATAGTTTAGTTTATATTAATAGTTCAGTATAGTTCATGTAGAGTTCTAGTTTATATTATAGTTCAGTATAGTTCAGTAGAGTTCTAGTTTATATTATAGTTCAGTAATAGTTCAGTATAGTTCTAGTTTATAATATAGTTCAGTTATAGTTCTAGTTTTATAATATAAGTTCACGTATAGGTTCAGTCATAGTTCAGTATAGTTCTAGTTTATATTAATAGTTCAGTTATAGTTCTAGTTTATATTAATAAGGGTTCATAAGAGTGCTAGTTTATATTATAGTTCAGTATAGTTCTAGATTATAATTAGTTCAGTATTTCTAGTTTATAATATAGTTCAGTATAGTTCAGTAATAGTTTCTAGTTTAAATATAGTTCAAGTATAGTTATTCTAGTTTATAAGAGAGTTCAGTATAGTTCTAGTTATAGTTCAGTATAGTTCAGTATAGTTCTAGTTTATTATAGTTCAGTGTAGTTCAGTATAGTTCTAGTTTATATTATAGTTCAGTATAGTTCTAGTTTATATTATAGTTCAGTATAGTTCTAGTTTATATTATAGTTCAGTATAGTTCTAGTTTATAATATAGTTCAGTATAGTTCTAGTTTATATTATAGTTCAGTATAGTTCTAGTTTATAATATAGTTCAGTATAGTTCTAGTTATAGTTCTAGTTATATTATAGATCAGTATAGTTTAGTTTAAATAAGTTCAGTATAGTTCTAGTTTATATTATAGTTCAGTATAGTTCTAGTTTATATTATAGTTCAGTATAGTTCAGTATAGTTCTAGTTTATAATATAGTTCAGTATAGTTCTAGTTTATAATATAGTTCAGTATAGTTCTAGTTTATATTATAGTTCAGTATAGTTCAGTATAGTTCTAGTTTATATTATAGTTCAGTATAGTTCTAGTTTATATTATAGTTCAGTATAGTTCAGTATAGTTCTAGTTTATATTATAGTTCAGTATAGTTCTAGTTTATATTATAGTTCAGTATAGTTCTAGTTTATAATATAGTTCAGTATAGTTCAGTATAGTTCTAGTTTATATTATAGTTCAGTATAGTTCTAGTTTATAATATAGTTCAGTATAGTTCAGTATAGTTCTAGTTTATAATATAGTTCAGTATAGTTGTAGTTTATATTATGGTTCAGTATAGTTCAGTATAGTTCTAGTTTATATTGTAGTTCAGTATAGTTCTAGTTTATAATATAGTTCAGTATAGTTCAGTATAGTTCTAGTTTATAATATAGTTCAGTATAGTTCAGTATAGTTCTAGTTTATAATATAGTTCAGTATAGTTCTATAGTTCAGTATAAATATAGTTCAGTATAGTTCTAGTTTATATATAGTCAGTATAGTTCAGTATAGTTCTAGTTTATATTATAGTTCAGTATAGTTCAGTATAGTTCTAGTTTATATTATAGTTCAGTATAGTTCAGTATAGTTCTAGTTTATATTATAGTTCAGTATAGTTCAGTATAGTTCTAGTTTATATTATAGTTCAGTATAGTTCTAGTTTATATTATAGTTCAGTGTAGTTCAGTATAGTTCTAGTTTATAATATAGTTCAGTATAGTTCAGTATAGTTCTAGTTATATAGTTATAGTATCGAGTATAGTTGTAGTTTATATTATGGTTCAGTATAGTTCTAGTTTATATTATAGTTCAGTATAGTTCTAGTTTATATTATAGTTCAGTATAGTTCTAGTTTATAATATAGTTCAGTATAGTTCAGTATAGTTCTAATTTATATTGTAGTTCAGTATAGTTCAGTATAGTTCTAGTTTATAATATAGTTCAGTATAGTTCTAGTTTATATTATAGTTCAGTATAGTTCAGTATAGTTCTAGTTTATATTATAGTTCAGTATAGTTCAGTATAGTTCTAGTTTATATTATAGTTCAGTATAGTTCAGTATAGTTCTAGTTTATATTATAGTTCAGTATAGTTCAGTATAGTTCTAGTTTATATTATAGTTCAGTATAGTTCTAGTTTATATTATAGTTCAGTGTAGTTCAGTATAGTTCTAGTTTATAATATAGTTCAGTATAGTTCAGTATAGTTCTAGTTTATATTATAGTTCAGTATAGTTGTAGTTTATATTATGGTTCAGTATAGTTCTAGTTTATATTATAGTTCAGTATAGTTTCTAGTTTATATTATAGTTCAGTATAGTTCTAGTTTATAATATAGTTCAGTATAGTTCAGTATAGTTCTAATTTATATTGTAGTTCAGTATATTTCAGTATAGTTCTAGTTTATAATATAGTTCAGTATAGTTCTAGTTTATATTATAGTTCAGTATAGTTCAGTATAGTTCTAGTTTATAATATAGTTCAGTATAGTTCAGTATAGTTCTAGTTTATAATATAGTTCAGTATAGTTCTAGTTTATATTATAGTTCAGTATAGTTCTAGTTTATAATATAGTTCAGTATAGTTCTAGTTTTATAATATAGTTCAGTATAGTGTAAGTTCTAGTTCAGTATCTAGTTTATATTATAGATCAGTATAGTTCTAGTTTATAATATAGTTCAGTATAGTTCAGTATAGTTCTAGTTTATATTATAGTTCAGTATAGTTCAGTATAGTTCTAGTTTATATTATAGTTCAGTATAGTTCAGTATAGTTCTAGTTTATATTATAGTTCAGTATAGTTCAGTATAGTTCTAGTTTATATTATAGTTAAGTATAGTTCAATATAGTTCTAGTTTATATTATAGATCAGAATATTTCTAGTTTATATTATAGTTCAGTATAGTTCTAGTTTATATTATAGTTCAGTATAGTTCTAGTTTATATTATAGTTCAGTGTAGTTCAGTATAGTTCTAGTTTATAATATAGTTCAGTATAGTTCTAGTTTATATTATAGTTCAGTATAGTTCTAGTTTATATTATAGTTCAGTATAGTTCTAGTTTATATTATAGTTCAGTATAGTTCAGTATAGTTCTAGTTTATAATATAGTTCAGTATAGTTCAGTATAGTTCTAGTTTATATTATAGTTCAGTATAGTTCAGTATAGTTCTAGTTTATAATATAGTTCAGTATAGTTCTAGTTTATATTATAGTTCAGTATAGTTCAGTATAGTTCTAGTTTATAATATAGTTCAGTATAGTTCTAGTTTATATTATAGTTCAGTATAGTTCAGTATAGTTCTAGTTTATAATATTCAGTATAGTTCTAGTTTATAATATAGTTCAGTATAGTTCAGTATAGTTCAGTATAGTTCAGTATAGTTCTAGTTTATATTATAGTTCAGTATAGTTCTAGTTTATATTATAGTTCAGTATAGTTCTAGTTTATATTATAGTTCAGTATAGTTCTAGTTTATAATATAGTTCAGTATAGTTCTAGTTTATAATATAGTTCAGTATAGTTCAGTATAGTTCTAGTTTATAATATAGTTCAGTATAGTTCTAGTTTATAATATAGTTCAGTATAGTTCAGTATAGTTCATATAGTTCAGTATAGTTCTAGTTTATATTATAGTTCAGTGTAGTTCAGTATAGTTCTAGTTTATATTATAGTTCAGTATAGTTCTAGTTTATATTATAGTTCAGTATAGTTCTAGTTTATATTATAGTTCAGTATAGTTCTAGTTTATATTATAGTTCAGTATAGTTCTAGTTTATATTATAGTTCAGTATAGTTCTAGTTTATATTATAGTTCAGTATAGTTCAGTATAGTTCTAGTTTATATTATAGATCAGTATAGTTCTAGTTTATAATATAGTTCAGTATAGTTCTAGTTTATATAAGTTTCAGTATAGTTCAGTATAGTTCTAGTTTATTATAGTTCAGTATAGTTCAGTATAGTTCTAGTTTATAATATAGTTCAGTATAGTTCTAGTTTATAATATAGTTCAGTATAGTTCTAGTTTATAATATAGTTCAGTATAGTTCTAGTTTATAATATAGTTCAGTATAGTTCTAGTTTATATTATAGTTCAGTATAGTTCTAGTTTATATTATAGTTCAGTATAGTTCAGTATAGTTCTAGTTTATAATATAGTTCAGTATAGTTCTAGTTTATAATATAGTTCAGTATAGTTCTAGTTTATATTATAGTTCAGTATAGTTCTAGTTTATATTATAGTTCAGTATAGTTCTAGTTTATATTATAGTTCAGTATAGTTCTAGTTTATATTATAGTTCAGTATAGTTCTAGTTATAATGTAGTT